>NC_092155.1:13329675-13414675 GCF_045791955.1 Oncorhynchus clarkii lewisi
CCGTAAACTTAGGGAAATACGTGTCTCTAATATGGTTATACATTGGACAGGAGGTTAGGAAGTGCAGCTCAGTTTCCACCTCATTTTTAGGGCAGTGTGCACATAGCCTGTCTTCTCTTGAGAGCCAGTTCTGCCTACGGCGGCCTTTCTCAATAGCAAGGCTATGCTCACTGAGTCTGTACATAGTCAACACTTTCCTTAAGTTTGGGTCAGTCACAGTGGTCAGGTATTCTGCCGCTGTGTACTCTCTGTTTAGGGCCAAATACTGTAGAATTTTAGTTTGCTCTGTTTTTTTGTTAGTGTTTTCCAACTTGGCAAGTAATTATCTTTTTGTTTTCTCATGATTTGGTTGGGTCTAATTGTGTTGCTGTCCTGGGGCTATGTGGGGTCTGTTTGTGTTTGTGAACAGAGCCCCAGGACCAGCTTGCTTATGGGACTCTTCTCCAGGTTCATCTCTCTGTAGATGATGGCTTTGTTATGGAAGGTTTGGGAATCGCTTCCTTTTAGGTGGTTGTAGAATTTAACGTCTCTTTTCTGGATTTTGATCATTAGCGGGTATCGGCCTAATTCTGCTCTGCATGCATTATTTGGTGTTCTACGTTGTGCACGTAGGATATTTTTGCAGAAATATGCATGCAGTCTCAATTTGGTGTTTGTCCCATTTTGTGAATTCTTGATTGGTGAGCGGACACCAGACCTCACAACCATAAAGGGCAATGGGTTCTATAACTGATTCAAGTATTTTATGTTCCTTTTGATGGCATAGAAGGCCCTTCTTGCCTTGTCTCTCAGCTCGTTCACAGCTTTGTGGAAGTTACCTGCGGCGCTGATGTTTAGGCCGAGGTATGTATAGTTTTTTGTGTGCTCCAGGGCAACGGTCACTAGATGGAATTTGTCTTTGTGGTCTTGGCAACACCATTATTTCTGTCTTACTGAGATTTACTGTCAGGGCCCAGGTCTGACCGAATCTGTGAAGAAGGTCTAGTTGCTGCTGTAGGCCTTCCTTGGTTGGGGACAGAAGCACCAGATCATCAGCAAACAGTAGACATTTGACTTCAGATTATAGTAGCGTGAGGCCGGGTGCTGCAGACTGTTCTAGTGCCCTCGCCAATTCGTTGATAAATGTGTTGAAGAGGGTGGGGCTTAAGCTGCATGCCTGTCTCACACCACGGCCCTGTGGGAAGAAATGTGTGTGTTTTTGCCAATTTTAACCGCACACTTGTTGTTTGTGTACATGGATTTTATAATGTCGTATGTTCTTCCCCCAACACTGCTTTCCAACAATTTGTATAGCAGACCCTCATGCCAAATTGAGTCGGAGGCTTTTTTGAAATCAACAAAGCATGAGAAGACTTTACCTTTGTTTTGGTTTGTTTGTTTGTCAATTAGGGTGTGCAGGGTGAATACGTGGTCTGTCGTACGGTAATTTGGTTAAAAAGCAAAATTGACATTTGCTCAGTACATTGTTTTCACTGAAGAAATGTACGGGTTTGCTGTTAATGATAATGCAGAGGATATTCCCAAGGTTGCTGTTGACACATATCCCACGGTAGTTATTGGGATCAAATTTGTCTCCACTTTTGTGGATTGGGGTGATCAGTCCTTGGTTCCAAATATTGGGGAAGATGCCAGAGCTAAGGATGATGTTAAAACATTTTAGTATAGCCATTTGGAATTTGTTATCTGTATATTTGATCATTTCAATGAGGATACCATCAACACCACAGACCTTTTATGGGTTGGAGGGTTTTTATTTTGTCCTGTAGTTCATTCAAGGTAATTGAAGAATTCAGTGGGATCTGGTCATCTTTAATAGTATTCTTCAATTACATTGAGCTGATTTCTGACTTGCTGTTCCTTCTTTTTCCGTAGTGTATTTCTGTATTGTTTTAGTGATTCACCATAGTGAAGGCGTAGACTCAGGTTTTCTGGGTTTCTATGTTTTTGTGGGCAGGTTTTTCAATTTCTTTCTTAGGTTTTTGCATTCTTCATCAGATCATTTGTCATTGTTGTTCATTATCTTCAGTTTTCTGTTTGAAATGTTTTGATTTGATAGGGAAGCTGAAGTTTTCTACAGCCAAGTTTACACCTTCACTATTACAGTGGAACATTTTACCCAGGAAAAAAGGCTAAAAGGGATTGAATTTGTTGTTGCCTAATTGTTTTTTGGTAGGTTTCTACACTACATTCTTCCATCTATAGCATTTCTTGATTTTACTCAGTTCCTTGGCTTTGATGCCTCATGATTGAGTATTGCTCTGTTCAAGTAGACTGTGATTTTGCTGTGATCTGATAGGGGTGTCAGGGGGCTGACTGTGAACGCTCTGGGAGACACTGGGTTGAGGTCAGTGATAAAGTAGTCTACAGTACTACTGCCAAGAGGTGAGCTATAGGTGTACCTACCATAGGAGTCCCCTCGAAGCCTACCGTTGACTATGTACATACCCAGCATGTGACAGAGCTGCGGGAGTTGTGACCCGTTTTTGTTGGTTATGTTGTCTTAGTTGTGTCTAGGGGGCATATGGGGAAGGGAATGCTGTCACCTCCAGGTATGTGTTTGTCCCCCTGTGTGCTGAGGGTGTCAGGTTCTTGTCCAGTTCTGGCATTTAGGTCGCCACAGACTAGTACATGTCCCTGGGCCTGGAAATTATTGATTTCCCCCTCCAGGATGGAGAAGCTGTCTTTATTAAAGTATAGAGATTCTAGTGGGGGGATATAGGTATCACACAGGAAGATACTTTTATCTGTTAAGATCATTTCCTTTTGAATTTCTAGCCAAATGTAAAATGTTCCTGTTTTGATTCATTTAAAAGGGTGAGTTAGGTCTGCTCTATATCAAATTAGCATACACCCTGAGTCCCTTCCCTGTTTCACACCTGGTAGTTTGGTGGATGGGACTACCAGCTCTCTGTAACCTAGAGGGCAACCAGTGGGTCCGTCTCCGCTATACTAGGTTTCTTGTAGGATGACAATGTCTGTATTTCTGAGTTCTTTGATGAATTCCAGGTTCCTGCTCTTTAGGCCAAAGGCAGATGACCTCAGGCCTTGGATATTCCAGGATGATATAGTGAAGGATTTGTGTTCCATAAAGTGTCCAATGTTGTTGGTCGTGTGGTTTGGCCTCAGGCCAGTAAGTGTGAGCAGAGCCTGCTGAGCATCTGGTACATTCCATTGACTTGGGCTAGTGTAACACTGGGGGTTGGGCCTGTTTGCCCACTCACGACCTGGGCGTATGTGTGACTTGTTGAGGGGGCATGGGGTGGGCAGGAGGGGCATATGTCTGATCTGAGGGGGCCTGAATGGGGTCTGGGCATGGTTGACTTGGGGGAGTGTGGATGTGGGTGGTGGTGCTGTGGTCTGGATGTAGGCCCTCTCGGCGTGGGTCCTCTATATGTAGGTCCTCTATGTGTAGAGGGGGCTCCCGCAGGTCTGGGAGAGTGTCTCGCTGGTCTGGGAGAGTGTCTCGCTGGTCTGGGAGAGTGTCCCGCTGGTCTGGGAGAGTGTCCCGCTGGTCTGGGAGAGTGTCTCGCTGGTCTGGGAGAGTGTCTCGCTGGTCTGGGAGAGTGTCCCGCTGGTCTGGGAGAGTGTCTCGCTGGTCTGGGAGAGTGTCCCGCTGGTCTGGGAGAGTGTCTCGCTGGTCTGGGAGAGTGTCCCGCTGGTCTGGGAGTGTGTCCCGCTGGTCTGGGAGAGTGTCTCGCTGGTCTGGGAGAGTGTCTCGCTGGTCTGGGAGAGTGTCTCGCTGGTCTGGGAGAGTGTCTCGCTGGTCTGGGAGAGTGTCTCGCTGGTCTGGGAGAGTGTCTCGCTGGTCTGGGAGAGTGTCTCGCTGGTCTGGGAGAGTGTCTCGCTGGTCTGGGAGAGTGTCCCGCTGGTCTGGGAGAGTGTCTCGCTGGTCTGGGAGAGTGTCTCGCTGGTCTGGGAGAGTGTCCCGCTGGTCTGGGAGAGTGTCTCGCTGGTCTGGGAGAGTGTTTCGCTGGTCTGGGAGAGTGTCTCGCTGTTCTGGGAGAGTGTCTTGCTGGTCTGGGCGGGGTGTCTATTGATCTGTTTCTTCTGTGCGAAGTGTTGGGGATGCGTTTGAGAGTGATGTCCTTTAGGGTCCGGGCGAATGTGGGCACTGCTGCCTTGTAGAGGTGGAGCTGGTCGTAAAGGCTGGTCAAGTCCAGGGTGGAGTGGTGGGCACTGCTGCCTTGTAGGTGGAGGTGGAGCTGGTCATAGAGGCTGGTCAAGTCCAGGGTGGAGTGGTGGGCACTGCTGCCTTGTAGAGGTGGAGCTGGTCATAGAGGCTGGTCAAGTCCAGGGTGGAGTGGTGGGCCAGGAAAACATTTGGTTTAGAGGCACAGTTACTGCAAATACTTGCATTTACCCACTGTATGGTGGCAGGGTGAAAGTATTTGTGGTAGCAGGGTGGAGATAACCACATGTGCGTTGGGGAAGGTAGAAGAAGCTTGTTCAATCACTACCTTCAGTGATGTGGCCACCCTTTCCTGCTGTGCTCTCAGGTCGTTTGTGCCTGTGTGTATTATTATGTGGCTAGGTGACCCTAGTTGGTCTTCAGGCGTGCTATGTGTTTGGACATCAGAGTTTAGACACTGTGTTTGGGCAAAGTTTTTTTTTCTTGTATATATTTCCCATTTGAGTCCATAAGGAGTCCTCCTCTCTCTCTCTCTCTCTCTCTGTCTCTCTGTGAGTCTCTCTCTCTCTCTGCGTCTCTATCTCTGTGTGTGTGTCTCTCTCTGTCTCTGTGTATATGTCTCTCTCTCTCTCTCTCTCTCTCTCTGTGTCTCTGTATCTGTGTATGTCTCTCTCTCTCTCTGTGTCTCTCTCTCTATCTCCATCATTTCAGATATAAATTAGCAGGAGTGATTGTTGTTGCCAGTGTACATCGTCAGCGACATGGTCAAAGTAATCTGGACTGAAACAGTCTATCCAGCACAATGGAAATACTCTGTGCTGATTCATTTACATCCTGTCCCTCCCAAATAACCGGAACAATGACTCTGCTATCTGTCATACACACAGAGACTGTGCATCAAATGGCACCCTATTCCATATATAGTCCACTACTTTTGAATGATCATCACACACACAGCGTCAGTAGCACAGTGTGCTTCATCATCTTTCTCTCAGCGTCCCTCTCGTCTTTTCTCTTTCATTCCACACAGCTATTCATGTTCTGTCGTCTTCCATCTTCCCTCCCCTCTCTTTCTCCTCCCCCTTTCTCTCCCTTCGGTCTCATGCAATTTTCCTCTGTTTCTGTCTGGACTGTTTCATGGTCTACAGAGCAAATCAGTGGACTGGAAGCATGAAACTTCATTAACGTGTGTGATAGACAGAGAGGGAGGGGGGTTGAAAGAGGGGGTGAAAGAAAGAGAGTGAGAGGGAGACAGAGAGAGAGTGAGAGAGAGGGGGTGGGGAGAAATACGGTTTAATGTGTGGATCTCTACAGCTGGGCGAGAGTGGCCCTTTATGGCACTCAGTGAAGCTGATACATAAAACACACACACACACACTCTCTCTCAATTCATCTGCAGAGAAATAAACAGCAACTGTCTAGGATGACAAGCTGTTGTGTCGTCTGCTGCAATGTGGGCTCAGCCAATCAAAGAAGCAGAATTGAGGCAATGTGGAGAAAGAGACAGAGAGAGACATACAGAGAGAGAGAGAGAGAGACACACACACACACAGAGAGAGAGAGAGAGAGACAGACACAGAGAGAGACACACAGAGAGAGACACATAAACAGAGAGGGAGAGCTGTCTTGTTCTGAAAATGTTTGTCTTATTAAACCTGTAAAACACCACATGATAGGTCCTTTAACTGTACCAACACACACACACACACACACACACACGCACACACGCACACGCACACACCAGAAGTAATAACAACTCCCTGTGTGTGTGTGTGTGTGTGTGTGTGTGTGTGTGTGTGTGTGTGTGTGTGTGTGTGTGTGTGTGTGTGTGTGTGTGTGTGTGTGTGTGTGTGTGTGTGTGTGTGTGTGTGTGTGTGTGTGTGTGTGTGTTTTCTATTAAACCATCCGGTGTGTTTCTGCATACATGTGCCACTGTTTACATTACGTTCCAGTGCATGACTACCTCTGCATTAGATCACATGACTACCTCTGCATTAGATCACAGTGGGTTCCATTAATACCAGCAGCAGTTGTGTAAATAACCAGTATTACTATGACCGCCTGTGTCCTGACTCCCTGATGTGCCCTTGAGCAAGGCACTTAACCCTAATTGCTCCTGTAAATCACTCTGCATAAGAGCGTCTGTTAATGACTAAAATGTAAAAGTGTGTGTCTCCTCCTCCAGCGCTGGTGACGCACGACACAGAGCTGCAGAGCTATGAGTCATACTGCCCCCGGGAACCTACCAGCTACACCTCTCTCTCTCTTTCTCTCTCTTTCTCTCTCTCTCTTCATCTCTCGGTCTCTCATCCCTCCTTAATGTTCTCTCCTTTTCTGCAATCCCTCCCTCCTTCCCTCACACCCAACAGTTATCTCCCTCCCACACTCCCTCCCTTGCTACATCCATCCATCCATCTCCCTGGATGAACACACAGCTAGCTAGCCCAGATGGATAACTAAGCGATTCCTTCAGGGTAGGATATCCCTGATCCTCTGAGACTCACCATTACTAACACTAAAGTGTGTGTGTGCGTGTGTGTTTGCATGGGCTATCCCAGTTCCCCAGAGACTAGCTCTTCAGATCACCATTACTAACACCATGCCTCACTAAAGACTGGGATTCTCCTGCTGTATAACTGGGGTCTTAAAGACTGGGATTCTCCTGGCTGTATAACTGGGGTCTTAAAGACTGGGATTCTCCTGCTGTATAACTGGGGTCTTAAAGACTGTGATTCTCCTGCTGTATAACTGGGGTCTTAAAGACTGGGATTCTCCTGGCTGTATAACTGGTGTCTTAAAGACTGTGATTATCCTGCTGTATAACTGGGGTCTTAAAGACTGGGATTCTGCTGGCTGTATAACTGGGGTCTTAAAGACTGGGATTCTCCTGCTGTATAACTGGGGTCTTAAAGACTGGAATTCTCCTGCTGTATAACTGGGGTCTTAAAGACTGGGATTCTCCTGGCTGTATAACTGGGGTCTTAAAGACTGGGATTCTCCTGCTGTATAACTGGGGTCTTAAAGACTGGGATTCTCCTGCTGTATAACTGGGGTCTTAAAGACTGGGATTCTCCTGCTGTATAACTGGGGTCTTAAAGACTGGGATTCTCCTGGCTGTATAACTGGGGTCTTAAAGACTGTGATTCTCCAGCTGTATAACTGGGGTCTTAAAGACTGGGATTCTCCTGCTGTATAACTGGGGTCTTAAAGACTGGGATTCTCCTGCTGTATAACTGGGGTCTTAAAGACTGTGATTCTCCTGCTGTATAACTGGGGTCTTAAAGACTGTGATTCTCCTGCTGTATAACTGGGGTCTTAAAGACTGGGATTCTCCTGCTGTATAACTGGGGTCTTAAAGACTGGGATTCTCCTGCTGTATAACTGGGGTCTTAAAGACTGTGATTCTCCTGCTGTATAACTGGGGTCTTAAAGACTGTGATTCTCCTGCTGTATAACTGGTGTCTTAAAGACTGGGATTCCCCCTGCTGCATAACTTGGGTCTTTATGTAGCTACACTGGTTGGGGAGTTCCCCATTATATTATGCTTGTATCCACAGTGCATAAAGCAGGGGTGTCCAACTCATTCCATGGAGGGCATAGTGTCTGCAGGTTTTTTGTTTTTTCCTTCCAATTAAGCTCTAGACAACCAGGTGTGTGGAGTTCCTTACTACATTAATTCATCAATCAAGTACAAGAGAGGAGTGAAAACCCCCAGCCACTAGGCCCTCCGTGGAATGAGTTTGACTTCTGTGACGTAAGGTATTCCCTTACTGACTTGTATGTTTAAGTAAACATTTTAAATGGACACCATAGGGAATTTAACATTAGATTCACACCAGTGGAGGCTGGTGGGAGCAGCTATAGGACAATGGGCTCATTGTCATGGCCGGAATGGAATAATGAAATGGTATCAAACACGTCAAACATGGAAACCACCTGTTTGACTTTGTTCCGTTAATGCCACTCCAGCCATTACAATGAGCCCGTCCTCCTATAGTTCATCCCACCAGCCTCCTCTGATACACATAGATAAACATAAAACTAAGACACAATGTGGTTCAAAACGTTAAAGCAGTTCAACGTTTACTTGCCCACCAGGCCAAGCTGCTAAGGGAGATTAAAAAGCATTTTGCAGTGAAGTAGAAGTCCCCTGCACCTGTTAAATCTACCTACGCTAGAATCAATTGAATAAGATTTAAATCACTGAGAGGAAAGAGTGTTCACGAAAGCTACTCTTTCTCTACGTCCAGCTAGTCTGTGTTATGGTGGTGAGCAGAGAATTATATTTAGAGAGTTGGGCCAACTTTTAGAATTTTGAATATGTTTTCTAGACATTCATGTTATGTTAACGGTGAGCTAACATGGCTGCCACAGAACGTTGCAGTGTCATGTAAATTCATCATAATGCACAAACCTCAATGTCCCAACTTTCTAAATGCATCTGGTTGTGACTGTAAATTGCCAGCTGTCCACTCTGGTAGCATAGCTGTTGAATATGTATTAGAGATAGGACTATCAGGTGACTGTAATTACAAACCAGAGAGGAACCAGAACTACTTCAGCATTACACACACACATGCACTCACCCACAGACTGACTGAACGAGAAAAGGAGAGGGAAATTATAGTCACATCACTTGGACAAGGGGAGGGGAGGACAGACACAGACACAGACAGACAGACAGACAGACAGACAGACAGACAGACAGACAGACAGACAGACAGACAGACAGACAGACAGACAGAGAGAAGGCTTTGAGGGGACTCCTATGGTAGGTACACCTATAGCTCATCTCTTGTCAGTAGTACTATAGACTACTTTATCACTGACCTCAACCCAGAGTCTCTCAGAGCGTTCACAGTCAGTCCACTGACACCCCTATCAGATCACAACAAAATCACACTCTACTTGAACAGAGCAGAGCCAAAGAAACTGAATAATATTAACAATTGTGTGGTCTTAACATTATATATACTCCCCTTGTCCTAAAGGTAAAAAAGGACCCACCTTCACGAAACCCCTAAAATAAAGCAGCTTAATTGAATTTTAAATCCGAAATCTTTTTTTCATGAAGAAACAACCTGTCATTCATCACAAACTTTGTGAATATCTGGGTTTTCCCTCTTCACAATGCAGAAATACCGCATTTAATCAGTGGACACCACTCATTTTTATTTTAACACACCTGTCATAATTGTTTTATTTACTAAAGTAGAGGTTTATTATTATTATTATTGTTGCTAAAGGTACTGCATAGGTGTAAACATACATTTTTTAGCAAGAGCCCTCGTATAGCCTAAGAAAATCGCAGAAATGTGCAGAAAGTAGTTTTGAGGCAAAACAATAACAGTCTTGAACTTTTTTGGCAACATAGCAATATATTCTTATATACTGTACAATGAGGAATTCAACAACAAAATACTAGTCTTCTTCCATTTTTTTAACCATTGCCCCCACCCACAAGGTGTACAAACAACAACAATAAATAAGAATAAAATAAGATAATAGATACAAAACAAAAAGGTAAAGAACATAAATCAATCAACTCTAATTAGCACATGTAGGACAGTATGCTAGTGTGTGTTGATGGACTTTGTAGATGTATTTCTCACATGTGCAGCACATAGTATTTGTGTTACAGTCCTTCTTTGGGGGCAGAATTGACATCTCCTCCTCTTGCCTGCCCCAGCTGCAGCCTCAGGTGGATCAGGATGAGATTCAGCCCCCTGAACAGCTTTCACAAGCGCTGCAGATGCTGCTGTGTGGGGGAGGCGCTCCCTTCTTTGAATGTGTGTGGTTACAAGTGCCTTTTCCAGCTGCTCTAGGAACACCCTTCTCTTGTTCCGCTTATCAGGCATCCAGGTAGGGTTGATCTTGTTCCATATCACAAAGGCATTGTATGAGGACACATCAATGAAGTTATGGAAGATGACCAGGGGCCAGCGGGCAGTCATCCTCCTGCAGTTGTAAGTTCCAATGACTTTGTCCAGGTTTTCCACGCCTCTTTTGTTGTGGTTGTAGTCCAGGATGATGGCTGGCTTCCTGTCCTCATGATCACTGATCTCAGACGTTTTGTGCAGTGTGCTCAGGAGGACCACATTCTTGTTCGTCTTTGAGAGGTAAGAAACTAGAGTGGTGGTGGGGGTGAAGGCAAACTTTGATGAGAAGGCCTCTCTCCCCGTTGTTGCAAGGAGGAGCTCTGGCTTGATCTTTCTAACTGTGCCAACCATGGTGATCTTCCTCTTCAGGAGCTGCTGGGTGAGTTCAATCAGTAGCACACATCATCTCCATTTCTCTCTCTCTCTCTGTGTCTGTGTGTCTGTGTGTGTGTCTGTATGTATGTGTGTGTGTGTGTGTGTGTGTGCGTGCGTGCGTGCGTGCGTGCGTGTGTGTGTGTGTGAATTATTTTATAACTGCCGGGTCAAAAAATGACCCTAAGACAATCTTTGTACCCTGGTGGTGTACAGCTTTCATGGAAATATGAACAAAGGCGATGTTTCACTTTTTCTAATGGGGGACAGTCATCAAATTGAAAAAATATAATTTAGGGTGTTTCTCTGCTGTTAAACTTAGTGGCAGGTCATTTTTTTTACCCTTAAGACAATATAAGGGTTAAGAAAGGCTATAGATGGAAGGAAAGTAGTGTTGAAACCTACCAACTAGGCAACAACAAATTCAATCCCTTTTTGACAACTTCCTGGACAAAAAGTTCCACTGTAATAGTGAAGGTGTAAACTTGGCAGTAGAAAACCTTAACAGAATATTTGATATCTCATCTTCCCTTTCAAATCTAAAAATGTCAAACAGAAAACCAAAGAAAATTAACAGCAATGACAAATGGTTTGATGAAGAATGCAAAAACCTAAGAAAGAAATTGAAAAACTTGTCCAACAAAAACATAGAGACCCAGAAAACCTGAGTCTACGCCTTCACTATGGTGAATCACTAAAACAATACAGAAATACACAACGGAAAAAGAAGGAACAGCATGTCAGAAATCAGCTCAATGTAATTGAAGAATCCATAGACTCTAACCACTTCTGGGAAAATTGAAAAACACTAAACAAACAACAATACGAAGAGTTATATATCCAAAATGGAGATGTATGGGTAAACCACTTCTCCAATATTTTTGGCCCTATAACAAATAGCTGAAACATATCCATGATCAAATACTCATCTTAGAATCAACTATTAAAAACTACCAGAACCTACTGGAATCTCCAATTACATTGAATGAACTACTGAACAAAATGTAAACCCTCCAACCCAAAAAGGCCTGTGGTGTTGATGATATCCTAAATGATATTATAAAATATACAGACCACAAATTCCAATTGGCTATACTTAAACTCTTTAACATCATCCTTAGCTCTGGCATCTTCCCCAATATTTGGAACCAAGGACTGATCACCCCAATCCACAAAAGTGGAGACAAATTTGACCCCAATAACTACAGTGGGATATGCAGTAGTTATTATAGATCGACAGGGATATTATAGATCGGCAGGTAAGGGTGCTCTCGAAGCGGCTAGATGTTCATTAACATTTGGCCATCAGGTTCACCACCAATGCTCCTCATAGGACACATTACTGCACTCTATACTCCTCTGTAAACTGGTCATCTCTGTATACCCGTCGCAAGACTCACTGGTTGATGCTTATTTATAAAACCCTCTAAGGCCTCACTCCCCCCTATCTGAGTTATCTATTGCAGCCCTTATTCTCCACAAACAACACCCGTTCTGCCAAAGGTCCCCAAAGCACACACATCACTGGGTCTCTCCTCTATTCAGTTCGCTGCAGCTAGCGATGGATCGAGTTGCAACAAACACTCAAGCTGGACAGTTTTATCTCAATCTCTTCATTCAAAGACTCAATCATGGACAATCTTATTGACAGTTGTGGCTGCTTTGTGTGATGTATTGTTGTCTCTACCTTCTTGACCATTGTGCTGTTGGCTTTGCCCTATAATGTTAGTGCCATGTTGTGTTGCTACCATGCTGTGTTGTCATGTGTTTCTGCCTTGTTATGTTGTTGTCTTAGGTCTCTCTTTATGTAGTGTTGTGTCTCCCTTGTTGTGATGTGTGTTTTGTCCTATATTTATTGGGCATTTATTTATTTACTCGGCAGGAGGCTTTTTGCCTTTTGGTAGGCCGTCATTGTAAATAAGAATTTGTTCTTGACTGCCTTGCCTAGTTAAATAAAGGTTAAATCAATTTAAAAAATGCATCAACAGCAACCGTGGGAAAATCATCTGCATTATCATTAACAGCAGACTAGTTCATTTCCTCAGTGAAAACAATGTACTTACCAAATTACAGTATGACAGAACACATATTCCCCCTACACACACTAATTGACAAACAAACAAACCAAAACACAGACAGTCTTCTCATGCTTTGTTGATTTAAAAAAAATGTTTGACTCAATTTGGCATTAGGGTCTGCTATATAAATTGATGGAAAGTGGTGTTGGGGGGGGGGGGGGAAATACAATACAATACAATATTATAAAATCCATGTACACAAACAAGTCTGTGTTTAAAATTGGCAAAGAAAACGCACACATTTCTTCCCACACGGCCGTGAGGTGAGACAGGGATGCAGCTTCAGCCCCACCCTCTTCAACATATATATCAACGAATTGGCGAGGGCACTAGAACAGTCTGCAGCAACCCCGCCTCACCCTACTAGAAACTGAAGTCAAATGTCTACTGGTTGCTAATGACCTGGTGCTTCAGTCATCATCCAAGGAGGGCCTACAGCAGCACCTAGATCTTCTGCACAGATTCTGCCAGACCTGGTTCCTGACAGACCTGGGCCCTGACAGACCTGGGCCCTGACAGACCTGGGCCCTGACAGACCTGGGCCCTGACAGACCTGGGCCCTGACAGACCTTGGCCCTGACAGTAAATCTCAGTAAAATACATATAATGGGGTTGCAAAAAAGGTCCAGTCACCAGGACCACAAATACAAATTCCATCTAGACACCGTTGCCCTGGAGCACACAAAAACTATACATACTTCGGCCTAAACATCATCACAACAGGTAACTTCTACAAAGCTGAGAGACAAGGCAAGAAGGGCCTTCTATGCCATCAAAAGGAACATAAAATTTGGCATGGCAATTAGGATCTGGCTAAAACTACTTGAATCAGTTATACAACCCATTGCCCTTTATGGTTGTGAGGTCTGGAGTCCGCTCACCAACCAAGACTTCACAAAATGGGACTAACACCAAATGGAGACTCTGCATGCAGAATTCTGCAAAAATATCCTCTGTGTACAACGTAAGACACCAAAATATAACGCATGCAGAGCAGAATTAGGTCGATACCCGCTAATCATCAAAATCCAGAAAAGAGTTGTTAAATTCTACAACCACCTAAAAGGAAGCGATTCCCAAACCTTCCATTAATAACAAAGCCATCACCTACGGAGAGATGAACCTCCTGCCAAATGTATGACCATATTAGAGACGCGTATTTCCCTCAGATTACATAGATCCACAAAGAATTTGAAAACAAACCTAATTTTGTAAAACTCCCCTATCCACTTGATGAAATTCCACAGTGTGCATTTGTGACCTGTTGCCAAAAGGGCAACCAGTGAAGAACAAACACTCGTGAGTGTAATGTTTACTGTTAATTTGTATTGTTTATTTCACTTTTGTTTATCTACTTCACTTCCCATGCCAATAAAGCCCTTAAATTGAATTGAATTGAGAGATAAAGAAAGACAGATAGAGAGCTAGAGAGAGAGAGAGAGAAAGAGAGAAAGAGAGAGCTAGAGAAAGAGAGAAAGAAAGAAAGAAAGAAAGAGAGGAAAACAGGATGCACACCGTTAGTCTACAGGATGGTGGCTGTGACAGCAGCAACACAGCCAGACCAGGGGGTGCACACCGTTTGTCTACAGGATGGTGGCTGTGACAGCAGCAACACAGCCAGACCAGGGGGTGCACAGCGGTTGTCTACAGGATGGTGGTTGTGACAACAGCAACACAGCCAGACCAGGGGGTGAACAGCGGTTGTCTGCAGGATGGTGGCTGTGACAACAGCAACACAGCCAGACCAGGGGGTGCACAGCGGTTGTCTACAGGATGGTGGCTGTGACAACAGCAACACAGCCAGACCAGGGGGTGCACAGCGGTTGTCTATGGCTAACAGTCTGGTTTAATCAGTCTGTATTGGTCACAAAGTCTGTGTTCCATTTCAGAAACAATATTGTTCTAACGTCTATACTCAGAGTCAATAGCCACCTTTGAGAAGCAATTCCTCTCAACCACACCCACAGATTGGGGAAAACAAACATTATTTCCATTTGACCCCCATTGTAAAAGAGCCGACTTGCTTGTTGATTTTTTGTTATGCCGAAATAACAAAACATGGCGAAAAGCTGCGGTGTTATTCAGTGTACATGTATCCAAGTCAAAAATCCCGACCTACGGTTCACAATTCTCCCATGTATGTAAATAGATACTGCGAAAGAGCCCTGTGGCTTCAGGCTATTCAGCGTGGGAGAATCTCAGAGTAGACCAAATGTAGCTAAATGTGTGGAAAAGATTTCACCACAGGTAAGACATTTAGCTTGTTTAGCATCGTCCATTTGTAACCTCTCACTTGTAGCTGTATAGTCCGTTTGTTTGTGTTGTTGGTCTTGGTCTAAGTGTCCCGGTCGGTGGCTAGCTAAGTGTCCCGGTCAGTGGCTAGCTAAGTGTCCCGGTCAGTGGCTAGCTAAGTGTCCCGGTCAGTGGCTAGCTAAGTGTCCCAGTCGGTGGCTAGCTAAGTGTTCCAGTCGGTAGCTAGCTAGCACTCACTCAAGTGGCTGCTAGCATAGCCATGAAAAGGGGCATGAGTGAAGCCCTATAAAGTATGACTTTTTAGTAGTGAGAACACTCAGGAGCAGGCAACGTTGAAAAGTGATCTTTAGACATGATGCACTTTTCTTAAATTGTAACGTATACACTGGGAGTCAGAAAGCAAGTGGTGAGTTGAATAATAAACTGAACATCGACCAATACAAGAGACGAGTAGCGAACAGACAGGAAACACAGTCAATACTGACTGGGAAGGGAACTAAAGGAAGTTACAGATATAGGGGAGGTAATCAGTGAAGTGATGGAGTCCAGGTGTGTCTCATGATGAGACACAGGTGCGCGTAATGATTGGTGCGCGTAATGATGGTTGCCAGGGCCGGTGGTTAGTAAACCGGCGACATCGAACGCTGGAGGGAAGAAGCCGGAGTAGGCATGACGACTATAACAAGGAAAACAACAAGAAAACTGGGGCAGCAACGTTCTATCTAATACCAACTGGAAGTATCTAGCTATGTCTCCAACTTCTGATTGGGCCTCCTCCCATCCCTCCACCTCCCATCCCCCACACTCCACCCCCTCTCCCTCCCTCCATCCCACTTCCCACCTTTTCTCCAACTCCTGATTGCCTGCCTGCCTGCCTCCCTCCCTCCCTGACCCTGCCACCCACACTGTGTGCAGTGGGGGGTGAAGGTACGTGGGAGAGACAGACAGACTGTTGCCAGGAGCGTGAGCTTTACTGGACCAAACAAAGCATTAAATCGCCTGCCTGCCGCAATAATAATGCCACTGCTCAAACACTAGCTAGATCGGTGAATTCAACCGGACACACAGATGTGCATGAGCGTGCACGCACTGACACACACACACATACTGTACACACACACACACACAGACACGTACATACAAACGGGCATACGGAGTGTATGAGCGTGCACGCACTGACACACACACACATACTGTACACACACACAGACACGTACACACAAGCGGGCATACGGAGTGTATGCAAATGTATGTGAGCAGTGAAAGGGAAAGCACTCAAAGTAATTTTTCTTTATTCTTATTTTAATCATTTTCTACCTAGATGTGTGTCTGGATAGTAAATAGTGTGTTTGAGAGTGTGTGAGTGTGTGCCTACGTTTGTCTGTGTGTGTGTGTGTGTGTGTGTGTGTGTGTGTGTGTGTGTGTGTGTGTGTGTGTGTGTGTGTGTGTGTGTGTGTGTGTGTGTGTGTGTGTGTGTGTGTGTGTGTGTGTGCATGCACACTCCCTCGCTCAGAGACTGCATTTATCTATTTTCTGAATTACTCTTCACTTTTCATTCATCACTTCCACTACACTGGTTCTCTCTTGCTCTCTCGTCCATCCTCCCTCTTCCCCTCCCTCTCTGTCTCCCGCCGTCATACCTTGCTGAGCACTTTTCTAATCTCATCTCTCTCTCCTTCCTCTCCCACATATCTGCAGAGTCAACTTTCCATTTAATTCCCATTCCCCCAATTGTGTGTATGTGTGTGTGTAAAAGTCAAACAAGGTTTTTCTCAATAAAACAACAATCTGTGCTTAATGACAGGGTAGGGGCAACAGAGGGAGAAGAGAGACAAAAAGAGAGAATGAAAGAGTGATAGAAAAAGAGAGGGATGAGAGAAGAAGAAATGTACAGTACAGAGAGAGGGAAAGAAAGAGAATGAAAGATAGGGAGGGCAGAGAGCAAGAGAGACAGTGAGAGAGACAGTGACAGTAAGAGGGGTAGAGAATTGAGAGAGAGAGAGAGAGAGAGAGAGGTAGAGAATTGAGAGAGAGAGAGAGAGAGAGAGAGAGAGAGAGAGAGAGAGAGCTCACCAACCAGGAATTCACAAAATGGGACAAACACCAAATTGAGACTCCGCATGCAGAATTTTGCTAAAATATCCTTTGTGTACAACTTCAAACACCAAATAATGCATGCAGAGCAGAATTAGGCCCATACCCGCTAATTATCAAAATCCCGAAAAGAGCCGTTAAATTCTACAATCATCTAAAAGGAGGCGATTCCCAAACCTTCCAAAACAAAGCCATCACCTACAGAGAGATGAACCTGGAGAAGAGACACAATAAAACAGACAAAATTAGAGAGAGAGAGAGAGAGAGAGAGCTGTCTTGTTCTGAAAATGTTCATCTTATTCAACCTGTAAAACACCACCTGATAGGTAATTTAACTGTACCAACACACACGGTTCCCATTCCTCTTCTTTTAACTGTACCAACACACACGGTTCTCATTCCTCTTCTTTTAACTGTACCAACACACACGGTTCCCATTCCTCTTCTTTTCACTGTACCAACACACACGGTTCTCATTCCTCTTCTTTTAACTGTACCAACACACACGGTTCCCATTCCTCTTCTTTTCACTGTACCAACACACACGGTTCTCATTCCTCTTCTTTTAACTGTACCAACACACACGGTTCCCATTCCTCTTCTTTTAACTGTACCAACACACACGGTTCCCATTCCTCTTCTTTTAACTGTACCAACACACACGGTTCCCATTCCTCTTCTTTTAACTGTACCAACACACACGGTTCCCATTCCTCTTCTTTTAACTGTACCAACACACACGGTTCCCATTCCTCTTCTTTTAACTGTACCAACACACACGGTTCCCATTTCGTTTCTTTTAACTGTACCAACACACACGGTTCCCATTCCGTTTCTTTTAACTGTACCAACACACACGGTTCCCATTCCTCTTCTTTTAACTGTACCAACACACACGGTTCCCATTCCTCTTCTTTTAACTGTACCAACACACACGGTTCCCATTCCTCTTCTTTTAACTGTACCAACACACACGGTTCCCATTCCTCTTCTTTTAACTGTACCAACACACACGGTTCCCATTCCTATTCTTTTAACTGTACCAACACACACGGTTCCCATTCCTCTTCTTTTAACTGTACCAACACACACGGTTCCCATTCCTCTTCTTTTAACTGTACCAACACACACGGTTCCCATTCCTCTTCTTTTAACTGTACCAACACACACGGTTCCCATTCCTCTTCTTTTAACTGTACCAACACACACGGTTCCCATTCCTCTTCTTTTAACTGTACCAACACACAAGCGATCACACATGTACACACACACGCACGCACACACAAACAGACCCGTACACACAGACAGAGACACACACACACAATTGGTTCCAATTCCTCTCCTTTAAACTATACCAAGAGGAAGCAGCAAGGGGAACGACCTTATAAGGTCATACAGTCACTAAGCGTCACTATACCACATCTGTTGTCTCCATGGTTACTGGCCATCCATCAGCCTTGACCATACCATTAAGGGGTTATAATAATAAGAAGAATTTATTCTACTTTCATAGCACTTTTCATTACAGACAGAATATCAAAGTGCTTGTTAAGGAAAATAAACAGCAAGAAGTAATTAAAAAATAAATGTAGGCTTCAATAGTAGCTAAATCAGCTCCATCAAGCCAAGGTCATGAGAGGATATGGAAGATCATGGCTAGATGGTAGCGGAGCTGGTTATGTTCAAGGGCAGTCAGACAGCTCCATGTCAGCAAGGTGTCTCCTCCGACAGCAGATTCTCTGTATTGGGACTCTGTGATGAAGTTTTAGCTCCTAACAGAGTACAGCCCACTCCTTACTTCAGAAGTATCCCCCTGTGCAATAAAAAGCTGGCTAACTCTGCCTGCATAGCCTCCTCTTGGGTTACCACTGGTGAAAACAACCTAATGTCAGTAGGTGTAATTCAAATGAAAACACATATTGGCTAGCTAGCATTATATTTATGATGTTCATACATTTACGGGCAGGAATCCAATTCATGATATCAAAACTCAATCTGCACTCATTTAGCTATTAAAAAGTTAAAAAGTGTCTAAAAATATGCACGTAAAAACTATGTAAGGAATTTACATGAGGTCTCTGCCTAGGCTGCCACTGGGTACCATAGCAACTAGAGGACTCATGTAAACAGATGTAAACAGACAAAGGTCAAAACCATGTTAACCCCCTCCTTTTCTCCCTTTACCTGTCCCTCATTTCTTCTCTCTCCATCACTCCCTCTGCTATTACGTCAACCACGTTTGAACTCTGTCCCTCTCTTTATCCCCACCTCTCCTCTACGAGCCACTTCTCTTCATACATCTCTTTCAAACTCTCCCTTCCTTCATTCATTCCAAACCAGAATCTTGTAGCCTATTCTGAATACCAAAAGAGAATCTTACAAACATTCTTGAGTTCCAAAAATAATCTTACCAACCAACCAGTAGACTTTCACTTTCCATGAAGGACACAACTGAAAGAGCTGCCCAGAAGGCAGGGAGGGAGGGTAAGTGCAAGCCAGCAGCATACCACCCTGCATTCCACTGCTGGCTTGCTTCTGAAACTAAGCAGCGTCACTCCTGGTTGGTCCCTGGATGGGAGACCAGATGCTGCTGGAAGTGGTTTTGGAGGGCTTGTAGTCCAGATGCTGCTGGAAGTGGTTTTGGAAGGCCAGTAGTCCAGATGCTGCTGGAAGTGGTTTTGGAGGCCCAGTATTCCAGATGCTGCTGGAAGTGGTTTTGGAAGGCCAGTAGTCCAGATGCTGCTGGAAGTGGTTTTGGAGGCCCAGTATTCCAGATGCTGCTGGAAGTGGTTTTGGAGGCCCAGTATTCCAGATGCTGCTGGAAGTGGTTTTGGAAGGCCAGTAGTCCAGATGCTGCTGGAAGTGGTTTTGGAGGGCCAGTAGTCCAGATGCTGCTAGAAGTGGTTTTGGAAGGCCAGTAGTCCAGATGCTGCTAGAAGTGGTTTTGGAGGGCCAGTAGTCCAGATGCTGCTGGAAGTGGTTTTGGAGGGCCAGTAGTCCAGATGCTGCTAGAAGTGGTTTTGGAAGGCCAGTAGTCCAGATGCTGCTAGAAGTGGTTTTGGAGGGCCAGTAGTCCAGATGCTGCTAGAAGTGGTTTTGGAAGGCCAGTAGTCCAGATGCTGCTAGAAGTGGTTTTGGAGGGCCAGTAGTCCAGATGCTGCTAGAAGTGGTTTTGGAAGGCCAGTAGTCCAGATGCTGCTAGAAGTGGTTTTGGAGGACCAGTAGTCTAGATGCTGCTAGAAGTGGTTTTGGAGGACCAGTAGTCCAGATGCTCCTAGAAGTGGTTTTGGAGGACCAGTAGTCCAGATGCTGCTAGAAGTGGTTTTGGAGGGCCAGTAGTCCAGATGCTGCCGGACGTGGTTTTGGAAATTTCACAGGAAATAGCTCATGGGAAAGTCCTCATTAAGTCCATTTGGAGACATGGTTTCCTGTTAGAATATCCAGTAGGATTCTCTTTGCAACAGAAGTCAGTGCCAGTTGGGGGCACTCTTCAATCTGGTCTTGAGGTCAATCCCAATGCTCCAGGGCAATGATGGGGACATTGCCCTGTGTAGGGTATCGTGTTTCGGATGTGATGTTAAGCGGGTGTCCTGACTCTCTGTGGTCGTCTAAAATCCCATGACATTTATCGCAAGAGTAGCGGTGTTAATGCCGGTGTCCTGGCTAAATTCCTAACCTGGCCCCATTCCCAACCTGGCCACCTAATAATCCATACTCATTCCTAATTAGCCTAGATCATTAGTGGGTGCTACACATTGGTGGTGGGTGAGGTAAGTTTCCCCCTTAAAGCTATTTGAGCATCTGGAAAGGTGCTATGTAAATGAAATCAATTATTAAGTTAATATGTACATATAGATGGATAAGGAGAAAGACCCTTTAGGGTGTGTTGGTGGCATTATGCCCAGTTCTGTTCTGGGCTGGATGGAGACATCTGATGTAAGACAGGAGAGACACACACACACACACACGGAGGATGGCCTCTCTGAATCATTCATACAGTAACGTCATGCAGGCAGCATATACAGTGCCTTGTGAAAGTATTCGGCCCCCTTGAACTTTGCGACCTTTTGCCACATTTCAGGCTTCAAACATAAAGATATAAAACTGTATTTTTTTGTGAAGAATCAACAACAAGTGGGACACAATCATGAAGTGGAACGACATTTATTGGATATTTCAAACTTTTTTAACAAATCAAAAACTGAAAAATTGGGCGTGCAAAATTATTCAGCCCCTTTACTTTCAGTGCAGCAAACTCTCTCCAGAAGTTCAGTGAGGATCTCTGAATGATCCAATGTTGACCTAAATGACTAATGATGATAAATACAATCCACCTGTGTGTAATCAAGTCTCCGTATAAATGCACCTGCACTGTGATAGTCTCAGAGGTCCGTTAAAAGCGCAGAGAGCATCATGAAGAACAAGGAAAACGCCAGGCAGGTCCGAGATACTGTTGTGAAGAAGTTTAAAGCCGGATTTGGATAAAAAAAGATTTCCCAAGCTTTAAACATCCCAAGGAGCACTGTGCAAGCGATAATATTGAAATGGAAGGAGTATCAGACCACTGCAAATCTACCAAGACCTGGCCGTCCCTCTAAACTTTCAGCTCATACAAGGAGAAGACTGATCAGAGATGCAGCCAAGAGGCCCATGATCACTCTGGATGAACTGCAGAGATCTACAGCTGAGGTGGGAGACTCTGTCTATAGGACAACAATCAGTCGTATATTGCACAAATCTGGCCTTTATGGAAGAGTGGCAAGAAGAAAGCCATTTCTTAAAGATATCCATAAAAAGTGTCGTTTAAAGTTTGCCACAAGCCACCTGGGGGAGACACCAAACGTGGAAGAAGGTGCTCTTGTCAGATGAAACCAAAATTGAACTTTTTGGCAACAATGCAAAACGTTATGTTTGGCGTAAAAGCAACACACCATCCCCACTGTCAAACATGGTGGTGGCAGCATCATGGTTTGGGCCTGCTTGTCTTCAGCAGGGACAGGGAAGATGGTTAAAATTGATGGGAAGATGGATGGAGCCAAATACAGGACCATTCTGGAAGAAAACCTGATGGAGTCTGCAAAAGACCTGAGACTGGGACGGAGATTTGTCTTCCAACAAGACAATGATCCAAAACATAAAGCAAAATCTACAATGGAATGGTTCAAAAATAAACATATCCAGGTGTTAGAATGGCCAAGTCAAAGTCCAGACCTGAATCCAATCGAGAATCTGTGGAAAGAACTGAAAACTGCTGTTCACAAATGCTCTCCATCCAACCTCACCGAGCTCGAGCTGTTTTGCAAGGAGGAATGGGACAAAAAGTCAGTCTCTCGATGTGCAAAACTGATAGAGACATACCCCAAGCGACTTACAGCTGTAATCGCAGCAAAAGGTGGCGCTACAAAGTATTAACTTAAGGGGCTGAATAATTTTGCACGCCCAATTTTTCAGTTTTTGATTTGTTAAAAAAGTTTGAAATATCCAATAAATGTCGTTCCACTTCATGATTGTGTCCCACTTGTTGTTGATTCTTCACAAAAAAATACAGTTTTATATCTTTATGTTTGAAGCCTGAAATATGGCAAAAGGTCGCAAAGTTCAAGGGGGCCGAATACTTTCGCAAGGCACTGTATCTAATTAAGATAGAAGCTTAGGATTTCCATTCCAACGTGGTGCACACACACACACACACACACACACACACACACACAGAAAGTAAAGGGTCTGAAAACTTATGTAAATTTGATATGTTTTTATTTTTTTTATCTATTCAAAAACCTGTTTTTGCTTTGTCATTATGGGGTATTGTGATGTCATTATGGGGTATTGTGATGTCATTATGGGGTATTGTGATGTCATTATGGGGTATTGTGTGTAGATTGATGAGGGGAAAAACAATGTAATCCATTTTAGAATAAAGCAACAAAATGTTAATGTAACAAAATGTGGAAAAAGTCAAGGGGTCTGAATATTTCCGAATGCACTGTATATATACTGTGCAAAGAGCTGTGGCGTGTTTCAACTCATCACAAATGTAATGGTTGGATGTGTGTTTCAGATGATTTTAATGTTAGCCTTAGAATTTGTGAGAGATCAAGTTACAAGTAAACAAATACTGGCACTCTCACGGTATTTTGTCATATTCACTCAATCTTCCACTCTCTCATAAACACTCGCACACAACACATACCAAATTCACACGCACTGCCCACCACACACACTCTCCCCCAGAACACACCTTTTCCCATACACACACTCACACAGACCGCCCACCCCAATCTCCCAAACACTCACAGACCCCCAACCTCCCAAACATACACAGACCCCCCACCCTAACCTCCCAAACACACACACAGACCCCCAACCCAACCTCCCAAACACACACACACAAACCCCCAACCTCCCAAACACACACAGACCCCCCCCCCACCCCAACCTCCAAAACACACACACAGACCCACCAACCTTCCAAACACACACAAAGAGCCCCAACCTCCCCAACACAGACAGACCCCCAACCTCCCAAATACACACAGACCCCCCCCGCCCCCAAACACACACAGACCTCCAACACAGACAGACCGCCCACCCCATCCTCCAAAATACACACAGACCCCCCCACCCCAAACACACACAGACCCCCCCCCCCCCCCACCCCAACCTCCCAAACACACAGACCTCCACCCCCTCCCCCCCACCCACCCCAACCTCCCAGATACACACGTACAGACACACACGTACAGACACACACGCACACACAAAGACACACACGCACGCACTGACACACAGACACACACACACAAACAGGAGAGCTTATTACTGTGGTTGATGTAGGCCTAATCATCGGTAGCAGGTTCATTAACTTCCCAATCAGTCTAGAAAGCCAAGAAGCTACTTAATAATCATCACTGTGATGTGGAATTAGTCATTCAGTTAAACCATAGAAGAGATTCTATGCTTACAACAACTAGAACATGACTGACTGGGCTACTCTGTTTTTCATTTGTCTATTGCGTAATTCAAGTTACAGTTCACTCCCAAATCAAAGTTTGTCAGTTGCTTTGCAGACATCTAAACTCCCATGCACCCCAGTTGTTAGGTGATTTCTGAAAATGTAGCTATATTGGCCTCAATCACTATGAATGGGGATCATAGGCACAATGTAATTTCCTTATTTTAGATGGTGAATATATCTGATAATTTTCACTTTAGCCCTGATGTGAAGGGAACGCGCTGGAGCATAATCCATCAGGACACACAGTTGTGAATCGTTCAGATACAAATGCTACACAGTGATGGAAAACTGTAAATTATAAAGCAATTGTTTGTATTATCAACAGTAATATACTCATTTTAACGCAGCATACTGTAAATGATGGTGCATTGTGGGAAAATGTTGTGGGTGGGAAAGAATTGCTGCATTTCGAATGGTACTGTGAATTCCACCCCAAAGAATACAGAACTGTACCATATTTTTTGGAACGCCAAAAACCATTTGACCACTAAGGTTAACATATTAACACATTTTGAGGCGTGCCTTCTAAGAGACTATATTTGTTGCACCCATGAGTGAGGATGCTGTAAGCCTACCAATCTAACTCCTATGTGGTAGTAGTGCCTCATACATTTATAATGTATAGGGGACAAATTGGTGTAGCAGCAAGTCTGAAACTTTAAATGGTTGAGCATTTTGCATTGTCCTTTGGGTCTGTTTTGGCCTGTAGTCACTGACATTTTTGGCAGTTTGGAAGCCTTTGTTAAGGCCTTTGAAGTCCAAGTGGTATAATACACCAACTATGAATTAATACGCTGTAATGTTTGTAAACGCTTCACCTAGGAGCCAACCTGCGTGGACCAAACGCTTACAAGCGGCAGGGTAGCCTAGTGGTAAGAGAGTTGGACCTGTAACCGGAAGGTTCAAGTTCAAACCCCCGAACTGACAAGGTACAAGGTATCTGTCGTTCTGCCCCTGAACAGGCAGTTAACCCACTGTTCCTAGGCCGTCATTGAAAATAAGAATTTGTTCTTAACTGACTTGCCTAGTTAAATAAAGGTGAAAAAAAATAAAAATAATTACAGTAAGGAAATACAAACCCCTCAACGAATTTCATCCATTTATTAATTCATTATCATTACATAGCATTTACTTATTTACAGTATAATACATTCAATTTTACAGTATTGCACTGTGTCACTACACAAGAGTACTCATATTTATACTACAGTAGGTGTCCTGTATTATAAAATACAGACTTTTACTTGCCACCAAGCTGCCTGTAAACTACTGTCAAATTCACAGTAACCCCTTTATAGTGTATGTAGAACAAACATTCGTCTGACATGTAGAATAACGAATCACGTCGGTTCTATTCCTGGAATTTCGATATGTTACGTTCTACAATGTTTGGCAACCGAACGTGGCCCTGCTATATCAAAGTTCTTAACTCCAGAACTTGTTGAAATGGTACTCTTGTTAAGGGTTATTGTGGGGGAGGCACCGCGTAGGCTTTACTAAATAACCATTGACTTCTTCTGGCTGAGTGAGGGAAACAGAAATCACCGTCTTGACAGTGCGCGTGGGCGGCCAATCTCTCCGACGCTCCCCGGTCCCGCGCGCGTTTTATCACAAAACCTATAAGGGCATTCCTCCCACGGGTTGTTGTCATACTGATGCATACTGACTGCCTCGAGATTATAAATGGATTCATTTAAAACAGACAGATAAACACACCTCGCCTTGCGCGGGGCTGGGATTCCGTTGTGAATGTCTTTGCGCGCGAGAGAGATTGATGTAGCCAAGAGGGGGACACCGCTGCTAGAGCGAATCCCGCCTCATTAACTTTCAAAGTCGAACGCGGCAGTGATCCGTCACCACCTTCGCCCCTGATGCGCACAGCGATGGCAGCAGCAGGCAGCGCGCCTGGTTTTCTGTTTAAAACAGGCCTATACCTGGCACGTGGCATTCTCCACCAACTGCTTCAAAGGGCGGAAGTGAAGTGATGAACGAGAGAGGTTGAGTTGTTTTTACGGCCTAGAACCACCCACGCGACATTATGGAAAATATTGTGCAGCAGGCAGCCAACCTATAATTAACGGCCCCTGGTATTAGGGAGCTGTTTGGAGTTCGAGACTCGAGCAATCAAGCCAACGCAAAGCACTCATAGTCACTGGCGCGATGATGACAAATCTACTGTTCTGAACGGAAATGACCTGGACTGAACACAAAACATCTCGAACAATATAAACCGACAACAAAAACCATACTAATGTCTCTGTATTATCCTAAATTAATAGAAATGATGTCTCATGATTCATTGAATTAATCATTTAAACCCGGGGATATTTGATTAGGCAGGCTAGCCCGCTAATGAAAAGCTTTGGCACAGGCAGCACCATGGACACAACCACATGACTCTGCGAATAAAACATTACTTCTGCCTTGGATTCTGTTTTGTTCCGCTGCATAAACATTTGAATGAGCTGTTTTTAATCCCCCCATATAGCCAACCAGATTTAGGTTATCAGGCTACTTAAATGCAATATAATCCGGGGAGACACCAATGATCACTAACAAATGTGAGTCATGAAACGATTCCGGTTTAATGCTGAGCAAATAGAATACAAATAACAATAAAAATATCACTACAGCAACTAGACTAGACTAAATGTACGATAACGGATGCATTTAGGAAAGGGACCTTAATCGAGAGTGAAAGATATGAATGTAGGCCTATGCCTCTTTAAACCACGGTCCGCCTGCGGTGTAAAGCCGGCGGAGTTTTTTTTGTGAATGGAATGCGGCATCCATTAATGGAACTCCCTGGCTGAAGACATAATGCGCGCGAGATGTCTGGTGCCAGAAGGAATACAGGCAGGCAGCAAGACGCCATTGATCAAAGGCAGAAACTATACAGACAAACCCCCTATGTCATTGTGACATTCAGACAAAATAGTCAGTGCTTGTAAAATATATATATTTTTTTCATTAAAAACGAGGAAGTGTTAGTGCGCTCGTTTAAGAAAGCGTGCACCATTCATGCGCAATATCAATCAGTAGGCCTATAGAAAAATAATGCATCCTCAACAATATTTTGTTTTGAACAGACTTCGAGCGAAATGCCAGTCAGACAGAACTGACACAGCGACGCACACAACTCGCGGATGCAGTGATTTATTTCGACTGCGGCCGCGACAGACAACCTCAACAACAACACTGCTCGCCAGCCTCCTCCCCATCGGTTCCTCACTCTCTACCGGCCAGATGAGCTAATCAATGCGGACTAAACTGGAGGAGAAGACCCATCCCGGTGCGGTGTGTGAGGGCCAGCAGCAGCAGGATGCAGAGGGAGACACCGTGGGTGCAGATTATGGCAGTCCTTATGATGCTGATCCGTGCAGCTGACGATGCAAAAACTAAAACTGAAATTGGAAGGCATAGTGAAAAGACTTCCAACAACATATAATGATGCTATAGCCTAGATTTACTACACACAAATAAGCTAATGATAATGCGAAGGTCCTACATTTAACTAATACACATTATACGCCTATCCCTATACTTAGGTAATCAGAGTTGTCCTGTCTATAGCTATAAAGGGAAGGGGGAAACCTAGTCAGATGTACAACTGAATGTCTTCAACTGAAATGTGTCTTCCGCATTTAACCCAAACCCTCTGAATCGACATCCAGGTCGTCGGCGCACGGGGAAGTGCAGGTTAATTGCCTTGCTCAGGGGCAGAACGACCGATTTTTACCTTGTCATCTCAGGGATTCGATCCAGCGACCTTTCGGTTACTGGCCCAACGCTCTAACCAGGCCTGTGCAATAGGCCTAGTTAAACCATTGAGATAATTGAGAATAGTAGTGTTATTTCTGTTTACAGAGTTGGCCTGCCTATAGCTAGGCATATTAAACTACCAAATGTGAGAATTAGTTTTGACTTCACTTTCAAACATATATCATCCAACCCATGTCCCAAAGCGTCCACGCGGGCAGCTTTAGAGAAGGTGAGTCACTGCGGTGAAAGGAGGATGCTGCAAAACACCGAACCCGTGCGCTCTAATGTTGAGTGGCATACGGTAATGCTCAACGGTTATAGGAAAATATGCTGATTACCGCTTAGCTCCCGATTACCGGCCTAATTTATCTCTGCTGTTAACACACACATATGCAGGCCGTTAGGCAAGTACGCGCGCACGCACACTGAACACAGTGGTGTCACACCCACAGGCCTACACATGCAAGCACACACGCACATAAAGAACAGTGTCACACACAACCTCACACACACAACCTTCTCCCTCTCACATGCATCCGTGTCCAATCACTGAAAGAGTCAGACTGGCGCCACTCATTGCAGCCAGCCCCACCATCAGATTCAATTATCCTTAAATTTGATTGGATTGTTCTCTCCATACAGGAGTGCACGCCTTGGAAATGCATAATGTTTGCACAAGAACAAAGGGCCGAGGAGCAGGTAGATAGTAAATTAGTCCTGCGTTGATAATGTCAGAATGGACACAGGCCTAATTTACTTAATAGGTACATTATGGTGAAGACAACCTTGTGTTTGCTCTCTCTCTCGCGCGCGCTCTCTCTCTCCCACACACACACTCTCACACACACACCTCTAACCAACCTTTATAGTCTTGGCAGTGCCATTATTGCTTTTCTTAAGTGCCCCCAGGCAATTGTTTACAGCCCTGGCTATGCCTCTCGATGGATTGTGAGTTAATTTAGTGTCCCACAGCAGTTCATTAGAAGTAAAACGTAAATGGAAGTACCTGCTTCTCGAGAGATAATAACGTTCACCGTTCTTAATGTGTTTTATCTTTTGCACTTCCTCCGAAGTCACGTGAACGGTTTAGACACATCAGTTGAATGGGGGATTTATATAAATAAAGAATGTAATCAAGTAATCTTGGATTTCTATTTCCTCAGCCCATGCAATACATAGGCCTATAAATTGTCGTTTGTATTTTGATAAACAACAGACAATATATTATTGTCATTACACATGCACTAAAATGAAATACAATTATATAAGTCCTATACTGGACAAAAAAAAAACATGCTAAGCTAATTCACTAATTGCCCCCGTGGTCTAAAGTGCGTGGCCAGCTCGCACTAGGAGCCCTACAATACCAGACAGAAGCCAGCAACAGTTGAGTGGAAGGTTGGCGGAGGTAAGTGAGACAGCGAGTAGTGATGCAACTGCAAGCCTGGCAAGGCAAGCTCCAGTGGGAGAGATTCCTCCGCACTGCATAGGGCTGGCAAAGTGCCCAAACACTTCAAATTAGACCGGTGGGCCTATACTTCTATACCCTATGTTATGACAGCTGTCTAAAATAGAGAAAGGGATGGTTTATGCCTACATATCTCTGTCTCAGTTTAAAATAAAATCGAGTTCATCTTCTATTATGATTCAGTATTATTGCTTTCACCAATCATAATCATAACATCAGGGCCGGCCCTGGGCATAAGCAATATAAGGGGTCGCTTTGGCTCACCGGCCGCTAGGGGGGCCCTCAACCCCCCCAATTTGCTTTAAAATCACAACATTTTCTCTATGCCTCATGGCTAAATGAAGAGAAGGGGTTCACAAAATCTCACTTAGGGCCCCCAAAAAGTTAGGGTCGGCCCTGAATAACATGACGTCTGCCTTCAAGTGACCCTGTATTCGCTTTGAAATCATACTTCGATATTCTGATATTGTCATAACAACCAAACCCCTGAATGCTCACGCTGTGTCAGTATTCAGTTCACACAGGCTCCACATCTGGGGGAGAGAAACCTCCTATCTCCCTCTCCCTCTTCCCCCTCCAGCGGGAGAAATACTATTTCATTCACCCCGCTTCCGTTCATTCATCAGGGTACTGCAGTGTGGCAGAGCCAGAACGCTCGTTGGTTCGTTCGATCGAAGCTAAAATTCTTATCAATGAAAGCTTGCTGACGTCAATGGGGGGGAAACGCTGACATTGGGTCACGTGGGCAGCGAGGGCGGACGTATAAAGACGCGGCGCTGTCCGCGGTTCTGAAAATACTCACTGAAACAGACACACACACAACAGTAGGAGTTGAAAACTTAAAGCGAAAAATAACAACAAGTACTTTATACAGACGCTTCCGAACCATACAGAGCTTTATTTGTTTTAGGAAAACATTGGTGTATTGAGTTATAGAGTAGGAAGCTGAGTCAGAGAGAGGTTTGAGGAGTGACAGAATAACTACACCAGACTGCGCTTCTGGATTCATCACACGACTACAGGTAAGAAGGACACACTTCTTCATAATTTCTTCATTTGAAAGTGATCAAAATGACTGACATACTAACTGACATGTAGCCTACAATTAAAAAAGAAAGTGGTGGAAATCTAAATGGCCATTGTGAATGTGTTACTGTTTGGGACATCCATCTTCCTTTTTGTTGGACATACTAGTTGAAACAAATACATTATGAACAGAAATGTTGGTACACAAGCTTACAAAATAATTGTTTTAAGATAAAGCCCAATAGGAACTATGCAAAGCCTACAAGGAAATGGGTGTGGATTAGAATGATTTGGATGAGTTTGGCTAACGATTGTGATAATAATGTTGACAATGATTACCGGAGATGGTGATAATTGTCATAACCATCATCATCAATTAGCCACCTTCTCCCCAGTCTTCCATCACCATGGCATCACCAACTGCCAAAAATAAAGACAAAGGGGGAAAGTGACCCTTTAAAGAGCCGCGTTTGGCTGCCTTAAATAATGGTTTTGCGCGTCAAACCAATGTTGATGCAGCTTTTAGAATATAGTTAACATCCTTTTGAGCATATTTTGTATGTATATAAACACCAATTGCTTGGCTTTTTTTCTGTACTCTCATGCATTCTCATGTTACTGTGGTTCTTGCACTTTTAATTTTGAAGCAACAGAGAGAAATTCCACCGGGTCGTAGAAGCGTGGTGCAGAGCAGATTATGGCGAGATATGGCTCCTTAAAATCGGATTACTAATGTACTTTGAGAGAGAGAGAAAGAAGAGAGGCGGTTAAAATATGCTTTTTGATGACTGTACAAAGTATAGCCTACCACACAGCTAAAGTAGTAAGTAGCCTATGACAAAGTGATTAATTAAGACTGCAAAGGATATACAATAGTTGCAAGGTGATATAGATTCTTTCTATACAATTTGCACACACAGAACTTTACATATTAGGGAAAATCAGTCTCAATGGGAAGTGAGATGGATGGTGCCTCATTAGGCCAGGTCATTGTATATTGTTTCCTAATCTCTCTCTGTGGATTACACTGATCCATCTGTGTTATAATGAGCGAGGGGTCAAACCTCAATACTGGTCCCAAATGGCACCCTCTTGACTATTTACTGCGCTATTGTTGACCAGGACCCATGGGACTCTAGTCAAAAGTAGTGCACCATATTGTCAATAGGCTGAGCGTGCCATTGGGACGCATTTCAATACGGCATCATGATCCTTTAATCTTGTAGGCCTATTTCCTTTTTCAATCGCATCTAGATTCTAGGACTATAAATAGCTGCAACGCTCCAGTGGTTAGATCCAATGGGGTTATGTTTGATATAGTTGCGGCTGTAAAGGATTCGTATAAAGGAGATTATCAATTGTGATTGAATATCTGATCAATCTATTCATGCTTTTTGTTGTATTTCTCAGAGACAGAAAAATATTAATCTTAAATCATTGAGCAGTTAGGGTACGTCATTTATGGATCGATATTATACTGCATAGGCTACAAAATACAACATGATCAATGTGAAATCTGTTGTTGCCATGGCCACAGATATAAATTACCTTACAAGTCTAACAATTCTGCTAATAGTTCTCTGTAGCCCTATAGCGGCGTCGCGAGGAACGCGCCTTGGAACGCTTTCTTTCCGAGTTCACATGCGAAAGGCACATTAAAACTTGCAGCACCAGCTCGAGACACTGAGACTATTAAATTGTTGTTAGAAGAGTAGAGGCGCGTGAAAATATGTATTTAAAAAAACTGTACAGCATATCGATCGGTTTAACCCGAATCGACGAACGAGGCCTATATATTATGTGTAAGGGATTATCAACGAGGGGCTCTGCGTTCTATGGAAAATAATGAATGACACGGTGTGTTCCACAACGCGCTAGCGGAGTGGAACTGACCTTCCACAGAGTTACATTATTTTCCAGAGAACTCAGAGCCCCTAGTTGATTATATACCATGGGGTATAATTGTACACATTTGCCATAAAAATGTGTTTATTTGCCGGTATAAATGTGTTCAACATCCACTAAAATAGCTAGTAAGTTTACTAGATAGCTACAGTAGTTGCCATGGTAACCAAACAAACAGACTTGCTAGTTTAGCTAACCAAAGTATCAGTCCTAGCTTGCTTGCTATTATGAAAATCTAATTCAACAATACCAATATTGTTTTCAATTATACTTTTGCTTTCAAACGCAGCGCAAACAAAACTTGTAAAATGAGCTATAGCCATCGAAATCTACCTTGCAAATATATACCGTGCGTTATTTATAGGGGAACAATGCACGCTCAAGAATGCCCTTCAAGCCAATCAGAAAGGAGTATTCAATAACGCCATGGTATAAAGCTGAAAAGCATGGTGTAGAGCTGAAAAGTTAAATTGAGGAAAATCCAATTTGTCCAATTTGGACATGAAAGGTGTTGTTGTGAACGCAATTAATGTGAGCCATGGAATTAAATGAATAGTTTAGTACCTTGAAAAGCATGCATGCCCATTCACAGACACCCAGCCAAGTCTAGTAGTTTTAGCTTACCTTGTATATGAACATCCGATTAACTATAGTTGCGGAGTGTTGCTTTTTGAGCTGTGGTCCTCTGTAGCTCAGTTGGTAGCGCATGGTGCTGGCAACGTCCAGCTAGAGGGTTTGATTCCTGGGACCACCCCATACGTAAAATTAATGCACACTTGACTGCAAATGGCTTTGGATAAAAGCATCTGCTAAAATGTTATGTTACTAAATGTTGAGGAAAATACATTGATAAACCATTTCAAACTGTGTCATACTAGTCGGCCATCTTGCGTGGGTCTCTGCACAATTTATGTTATTTGTTGACCTGCACAGAGGGTGAATGAATATAGTGGTTTACCTATTATATGTGTGATATTTATGGGGGGGAAACATGTATAGACTACTGATAGTGTCTAGGCTTACCAGATGGTTAGACTAGAAATAACGATTTTGAGTTGCTTTCCGCTAGTTATCACATACAAAATTGGCTATAGCATAATAATTAATGAAAGCAAAAATGTGCTTTTTGGACTTCATTTAAAGGTTAAGGTTAGATCTAAGGTTAGCAGTGTGGTTAAGGTTAGGGTTAGGTTTAAAATCACATTTTAGAAGATCAATTGTAGAAATGGGCAGGGTAGTGGCAACCTAAATTGAGAAATGTTTTCACTGCTAGATGAGTTTTGACTTTGACAACTCCACTTGGGCTATTTTCAATGGTTCACGTCGTCATTCCTTTACACAGGCCAACTCACTTCCAGCAATACATTTCACTTTAATGCTGTGAGCTAATGGTTTTATTGGCAATGAAACTACCTAGTTTAAAAAGAGGAGAGAACCTCAACTGAACTGTATACGGTATAGATTCATTAAACCACAAAACAATTTGTATCATCCCTGTAAAACCTTTCACTATAGATAAACACTTTACATTGTACATGGGTAGGGGATTCCATAGAATTCTAATTCTATATTGGTTCACCAATGTTTAACATCCAAACATAAATCTCCCTCTCTCTGTCTCTCTCTCTCTCTCTCCCTCCTCTCTCTCTCTTTCTCCCCATTTCTTTCCAGGCACATCACCTTTCCTCGCTCCCCCCCCCCCCCCTCCACCCCCACGTCCGTTCTGTGTGGTCATGACGCAGAGCCAATTCGCCACAAGTGCCCTTATCCCACTGGTCATCCTGCTGGGACTCACCCTAACCCTTCCGTCTGCCACCTCCGTCCCTGTGCCGACTGAGACACACAGCCCCAGCGACAGCCATGCTCCCCCACCTCCTGGGCTTAGGCTACCAGAGGGAGAAAGGGATGTGCAGGAAGGGAAGAAGGGCGGACTTCCACGGAGAGAGAGAGCAGAGGAGGAGGAAGAGGAGGGGGAGCTTTTCGGAGACATGGACCCCAAAACATTAGCGGCCGTTTTGCTGGAGGCGATGAATAAGCCGCACGGGGAGAGGATGAACGGAGGTGTGGAGGATGGGAGGAAGGATGAGGAGAGAGGAGAGGAGGAGGAGAGGGAAAGTCAAGAGGAGAAGGGAGAGGAGGTGAGAGCTGCGTTGGAGGAGGGAGCGGACCGAGACAGGGACGGTCGAGAGGAACTCGAGTTGGTGATGGCCGCCGCTGCAGAGCAGGGCACGGAGGAGCGACAGAGGGAGGAGGAGGAAGAGAGGAAGAGAGCACAGGAGGAGGAAGAAAGACTAACAGAGAAGGTGACTAGCCGTACCACCAGCCAGACTGTTCCTGTGAAGGAGAAACAACCTCCGACGGTAGAAGGAAGAGGGGAGGAGGTGGGAGTAAAGGAGGTAGGGGCCAGAGAGGAGGCGCAGAAGGGACCTCCCACCTCCCAGGAGATCCAACAAGAGGAGCAGGAGCAGCTAAGCCCAGAGGAGGTGCAGAACCTCCAAACCATGTTGGAGGAACTACAGAACTACAACACAGCCAACAAGAGAGAGAGGGAGTCCCAGGCCCAGGAGCAGAGAGAGAGGGAGAGCAGGGGCTACAACCAACATGACACAGACCAAGCCCTGATGGACAACCAGATAAAACCTAAAGCGAAAGTAGGATATCCACTAGCCATGTCCAAGAAGAAGCTCAAATGGCAGGAGGAGACTCAGAAAGCCCTGAACATGCCCACTTATAGAGGTGGCAACTTCATGGACCACTTTGACGACAATCTGGCTCACCAAACGGCTGAGGATGAGGAGGATGATGAGGGAGACGAAGATGAGGAGGAGGTGTTGAGCCCCCAGGAAGAGGAGAGGAGGGCGAAGGAGGAGCAGGAGGAGGTCAGGAGGCAGGCGAAGGAGGCGCAGAGGGCCAAAGCTGAGGAGGAGAAGTTGGCGGATATTGCCTCAGACATGCTCCTGCAGTACATGGTTAAACAGGACAAAGGGAAGTACTCCAACCAGAACAAGAAGACCCTGCTGTCCAACGCAGCCGAGGACAAGCGCTCCGATGAGGAGGTGGTCAGCGAGGATGACGATATTGATCCTCAGACCATCGATAAGCTCATCGAAATCTCCAGTAAACTCCACCTCCCAGCAGACGACATTGTCGACATCATCAGCGACGTCGAGAAGAAGAAGAAGAAAGACACTCCTGAGATGTTACCCTGGCAACGACCCCAGCAACGACCCCTAGTTCCCCCAGCAGCCGCCGCCTTCGACACCCAGCCTTCGGCCCCACGCAATCCCACCCTGAATCAGCCTTCTCCAGCCATCAACCCCCTCAAGGCCTGGTTCATGGACATATCCTCCTCAAAACAAGACCCAAACGTCTGGATCAAACCGCGACACAAGTCCTTTCGGACCTCCTCCTCCAACTACCCTGCCTATCCCTTCAACCAACAGAGGCCTTACCGAGGGTACTACCCCCTCTACTTCCCCCCTCCCAAGCCCAAACCTCGCTACTACGCCAAATCCTCCCTCAATGACCTCCTGTCGAATTCTCTGGACTACGACTTTGACTTCCCTCCCAAGAGGAGGTACCGTCCCTGGGTACAACCCCGCCCGAGGAATCCCCCCGTGGCTCTCCGGCAGAAGCTCTACTACCCCAAATACCTCCTCCCCTCACACCCCCGGACATACAACCACCTCCCCATCCCGATGGCCAAACCCCGGTCGTCGCCTCCCAGGGGTCAGTTTCAGCCTCGACGTCGGCATGGTTACTATTACCAAGCGCCCCCAGCGCCTCTAGTGACCCGGGACCAAGATTATTATGGGATGCAGGAGTTGGGGCAGCAGCAGCAAGACAGTGACGAAGACCTAGAGAACTACATTCAACAGGTCTTTATGAAACCCAGACCCAGAATGTATCAGTGAAAGGAGAGGAGAGAAAGAAAGAGAGAAAGAGAGAGACAGAGACAGAGAGAGAGAGAGAGAGAGGGGAAAAAGGGAGGAAGAGGTAACAATGGAATGTATATTTTCCTCACCGCTTACTTTTGATTTTGTTTCTGGGTTTGAGTCTCGTGTCTTTTTACTGTTTAGCTTGATTTTGGTCGAAATGCAACACAAAAATGTCATTTAGCAGGGGGGGGGGGGGGGGGGGGGGGGGGGGTTGGCTTTTGTTCGCTGTAGAGTATAAAACAAACTTGCAGATAGAAGAGAGATATATAGGAGGAGACATCCATTCATTCCTCCACTTTGGATGATCACATGAGAAACTGAGGGTCATGGTCCAAAATGACTTCAAGAGGGGCACAAAACCCACCGTGTATAGATCTATAAAAGTTACAGAACTCTCCAATAGAACTCCCGGAACAACGACTCTCACCATGTCATCATGGAATCCTGACGGATATGAGGGAGCATCAGCGACATTCAACATTGAGGGTGATTCCCAGATAGTACCCTATTCCTTATGTAGTGTAGAGTTCTAGGGGCCCTGGTCAAAAGTAGTGCACTACATGGGTAATAGGGTGCCATTTATGAAGCAGCCTGACAACCATGTTGCCCTTCATTCAAAACTTTTGAGTTTTGTAGGTGTTAACAAATACTCAGATGTCAATGTTTGGAACCAAAATGTGCAGTCAAACATGTTTATATTCCGAAAGACTAGCCATTGCTATTGGAGCAGAGGCCCCATCGATATTAAGCCTTACCAACATGTGTGTGTTAGGTTTTATTATTAAATGAGCATTTACATGATCGTTCTAGTTATACATCGTTTGTAGAAAATTAAACTTGTAAAAAAAGATTGAATTGTACCTTTTCAAGAACTCACAGATAGAAGCAGTTAATCTAAAGGACAGGAGGAAAAGCCCACCTCCATTGATACCCTTGGTAAGTTGCCATAATGCAGTCCAAGACTGTCAATATTGACCAAATATGTTTTCTTTTGTCTTTTTTTCCCATTTGAGTGTCTGTTTTTATCAATTCTGTTTTTTTTTTGTCATAATATTTTTGCATATTGTTTGATGTTAATGTAAATTGCCCTTCTGCAGACACTTTGATGATTTTATTTCTGTATTTGTAATGTACTTTATTTAGATTTGTTTTTTATTACACAGCAGTGCTAAGATTTACATATTCATACATTCCAAATATGTGTAAGACAAAGTGATTTTAATGAAAAGAAGTTGAACATACTGAAATACAGTTTTATATCCCTTATTATTATGAATTCCCCCTCGTCTTGCTGAAGGCGGTCAGCTTTGTTAAGGGGGTAGAATTTAATCGATTGACGCTCTTGTAGGGAGTAAAATGGGGTTGTGATCTCAATTCCACTCCATCTCAAGTCGATTCAGAGAACGAATTAGAATATTCGATTCACAAATAGAAAAACGGTACAGGGATTTTTCAATGAAACTGACTTGAGTTGGAAAGGAATCTTCCCTCGCTCCCGATGAATGAGTGATATGAGAAGAGAAAAGGGAAAATAAAAAAACTCTGTGCGACCATAGAGAAACAAATATGGCTCTGTTTATGACTTTAGAGGCTGCAGAGAGGACCGGGATTCAGAATCTCCCCGGTGTCACAGGAAATCAATATCTAATCACCTCCAAATCCTTACTCATTTAATCTTGCCTTGGGAACCAAACCCCAACAAACTCCCATTTTGTCACGTTTACCCGCTCAAGTCTTGAACTAACCATGTGGCAATCTCATAGCCGAGACAAGGGCGCATCCCATAATGGATCCCTATTCCCTTCATAGTGCATTACTTTTGACCAGAGCTCTATCGGCACTGGTCAAAAGTAGTGCACTGCACAATATAGTGAAAAGGGTACCATTTGAGACGAACTCATACACAGCATAGACAATCTCAAAGTGAAACCATTTTCAATGTGACTGATGCCACAGACGCTAGCGAAAAATCCCTTATTCTACAGAATAGATGAGGGGAGAAACACTGGGGGAACATTGGGAGTGGTGTTTGATTTGATATGTGTGTTCCACTTGACTGAGATTTAGACTTGGCACCTTATTCCCTACATAGTGCACTACCTTTGATTAAAGAAATGGCACCTTATTCCGTACATAGTGCCCTACTTTTGATCAAGGCCCGTAGGCCACTATTGGTAATAGTGTGTCATTTAGGATGCACCCCTGGTGACTGTTCCAGGTCGTTGACTGCCATTTGATATTTGAACAGGTTCAGCGTTTACTAGGAACACTGATCAAAGGGGACAGACTCACCCTTCAAAACCTGCTACTCAATACTAAAGTTCCCTAACTGTGAGGTATCTGCTGTAGGAGAAAAAGAGAGCGAGAGATGTTAAAGAAAGTCATGAAAGGAGGGAGGGACCTAAAACATTACTTTCATTTTGACAAATTTTTTTATAATTATTTTTTTTACCAAGTGACGAAAAGAGAGGGAGGGAAATAGAAAGGGTTAGGGATGACTGAAGAGAGAGAGAGACCGACAGACAGACAGACAGAAGACAGTTTCTGCTGCATGTACCTGCATCTAAAATGTGTTGCTTCTTTTTGATGAACTTAACAAGCATTGAAAAAAAGTATAAAAAAATCTAAAATAGCTAAAAGATGACTTTATAGACGTATGACGTACCAGATATAAAACCCTGTTGAAGTCTTGTACGAGGATGTTGTTCTGATCTATGTACTCTATGTCTAGCTGTACCTTGCATCTATATCGTAATAAACATGCGTATTGCTGATTGTAAATAACCGCATGTATCCATGATGACTAGTTTTGCTACACAGAGAGAAATAAATAAAATCAACTATTTTTTATTATGAAACGGAAATGCCTTTTTTTTTTACAACTTTTTTTAGTAGACATTTTGTGAAGTTATATTTTCAGATGACACCTTTGCTTCCTTTTCCTGCCTATCATACGGCAGCAATAATGGAGGACCACGATAGCAGTGCAGCACAGTTTGGTTTTTGCCTTAGCACTACACACCTGATTCAAATCATGAAAGCTTGATGATGAGTTGAGCATTTGAATCCATTGTGTAGTGCTTGGACAAAAACACAAACTGTACTCCCCTTTGGGTCCCCAGGACCAGGATTGAGAACCACTGCACTAAAGGGTTGCAAAATTAACTTAAAAAAACATAAGTAGGTGGGATGATTTACAGAAATCCTGGTAGTATTCTATACCGAATCCAGGAATCTTTCAACTGAGAATTCTGGGAATTTTGGGATAGTTAACTGAATTTTGCAACCCAACCTGTGTGATCTGTTAGTTTTTATAATGTACAGTATACAGGCCAACTCAGCTACTGCTGCCATAGGATGTACAATATACAGGCCAACTCAGCTACTGCTGCCATAGAATGTACAGTATACAGGCCAACTCAGCTACTGCTGCCATAGGATGTACAATATACAGGCCAACTCAGCTACTGCTGTCATAGAATGTACAGTATACAGGCCAACTCAGCTACTGCTGCCATAGAATGTACAGTATACAGGCCAACTCAGCTACTGCTGCCATAGGATGTACAATATACAGGCCAACTCAGCTACTGCTGCCATAGAATGTACAGTATACAGGCCAACTCAGCTACTGCTGTCATAGAATGTACAGTATACAGGCCAACTCAGCTACTGCTGTCATAGAATGTACAGTATACAGGCCAACTCAGCTACTGCTGCCATAGAATGTACAGTATACAGGCCAACTCAGCTACTGCTGCCATAGGATGTACAGTCTACAGGCCAGCTCAGCTACTGCTGCCATAGGATGTACAGTCTACAGGCCAACTCAGCTACTGCTGCCATTCTTTCCTTCATAATAACCCGTATAGCTCACATCCTGCCTGAGACTTACAGCCAAACAATGCCAACACACCACTCATTCATTCTGTACTGATTGGAGGGATGAGGGAGGGATGGAAGGAGAAGGGGGGATGGAAGGAGAAGGGAGGGATGGAAGGAGAAGGGGGGATGGAAGGAGAAGGGAGGGATGGAAAGAGAAGGGGGAATGGAAGGAGAAGGGGGAATGGAAGGAGAAGGGGGAATGGAAGGAGAAGGGGGAATGGAAGGAGAAGGGGGGATGGAAGGAGAAGGGGGAATGGAAGGAGAAGGGGGGATGGAAGGAGAAGGGGGGGATGGAAGGAGAAGGGGGGGATGGAAGGAGAAGGGATGAATGGAAGGAGAAGTGGGGGATGGAAGGAGAAGGGGGGATGGAAGGAGAAGGGGGGTGGAAAGAGAAAGGGGGATGAGTGAAGGAAGAAGTGTGGAATGTGAGGGATGTGAGGGAGGAGGACGAAGAGGGAGATGAGAGAACGACGGAAGTGAGGGATACAGGGATGAAGAAAGGTTGTGTTGTTTTGATAAAACATGCTCCCCTAAGGAGAGAGAGGAGAGGAAGAAGTGGAAAGGATGAGGAAGAAGGCTTGGTGTGTGTGTGTGTGTGTGTGTGTTCAGGGAGTTGTTAAGAGGTTAAATTGGTGATCAGAGGAAAGGTTGATCACTGCTCACTGGGGAAATGGATACACACACACACACACACACGAGCAGAAGAAGAAGGGAGGGAGAGGAGAAAGAGGTGGAAGGAGAGAAGGGAGAAGTCATATCAGACTACATGTACCGACAAAGCCCCGCGGTGGTGCTGCGATGTCTGGGACCTACCACTGTTACTGGGGAGGGTCAAACATGCATCCCTGCCACGCTTAGATCCAGAGCACAGGGCTTTGATCCCAGAGCTTTGATCCCAGTAACGAGTGCCCGTCTCCCCCTTGTTGAACAGGTGGGTTGCCCCCCCTGGAGCTTTCTGGAGCTAAGAAATCTGATGGAGACTCATGCTGTCATAGATTATTCAATAATTTGGCTAGGGAGGCATGGGATACAGGGTGAAGTGGAGAGGGGGGGGGGGGGGGGGGTTCTGTGTGTGTGTGTGAGAGAGAGAGAATGATAATAATTATAATAATAACGATGACTATCAGAAACAAACAAAAGGAATATCAATAGTCTAAATAAAGAGATCGATTAAAAATAAGTGAGAGAATGAAAGTGAAGAGAGGATAGATGGAAGGAGGAAGGTGGGAGGGATGGGGGATGAGAGGAGAGGGGATGGAGAGAAGGAGGGATGAGAAGAGCAGGAGAAGGGAGGGAGGGATGGGATAAGAGGGGGAAGAAAGGAAAAGAGCAGAGAAGGAGGAAGGGAAGGAGATAAGGAGAAAGGAGGAGAGGAAAGGAGAGGTTGTTGACTGCAGCCAGCTCACGGAGGGATAGCAGCAGTGATTCATTGGTCATGTGACTCCCCCCCCTCTGTCCTCCCTCTGTCCTCCATCCCTCCCTTTTCTCCTCTGCTGGGTGAGTCATCCTTCGCTCCTCCATCCTCATGCAGAACCACTGCAGAACCCTCAGGCAGCCACACACACACACAAAGTGCACACAGCATGCGCAGTCAGGCACACACTCACACAGAGACACATACATACTGCAGTCCACTGGTGTGCGTGGCCAAAGAGCTCTATTTTCACGTCATCTGACAATAGCGCCGATTCCAACCGAAGTGCCAATGCCGTTCACCAAACTCCAGGTGGCGGTGGTCAGAGCTCTTTGGCCACGCATTCCAGTGGTGGGTTTAGCGTTGTAAAACAGAAGCATATACAGAAAACAACCTCACACCTACGGTAAAATATGGTGATGGATCTTTGATTTTATGGGGCTGTCTTGCTTCCACTGGTCCTGGGGCCTTTGTTACGGTCAACGGCATCATGAACCTTACGCAGTACGACAAAATCAACATTTTGCAACGGCCATCTCAGTCCCTGAACTTGAAGCCCATTGAAAACCTGTATTTTGAATTAAAGAGGACAGTCCATAAGCGCATATGAAGGATATCAAGGATCTGGAAAGATTCAGTATGGAGGAATGGTCTAAGATCCCTCCCAATGTGGTCTCCAATCTCATGAAATATTTTAGTAAAAGGCGCAGTGTTATTATCCTTGCAAGGAGAGTGGGCTAGAGTAATGACAACAGGGGCACCAATAATTGACCACTGTCTTTTAAATGTTTTTTTTTTGTATTACTTCTTAAACAAAATCTCTTCCTCTTATAATTGTATTAGTATAAAATAGAATTTCCTAATGTTTCCCTCTGTATTTGTATTATGTATTTTATAGTCTTTTTTGCTGGATCTGGCTGTAATGTAACAGAGTAGATCCGGTCCAGTCCAACCAGCCACAGATAGTTCATCTGGTATAACCAGCCACAGATAGTTCATCTGGTATAACCAGCCACAGATAGTTCATCTGGTATAACCAGCTACAGATAGTTCATCTGGTATAACCAGCCACAGATAGTTCGTCTGGTATAAACAGCTAGAGATAGTTCATCTGGTATAACCAGCCACAGATAGTTCATCTGGTATAACCAGCCACAGATAGTTCATCTGGTATAACCAGCCACAGATAGTTCATCTGGTATAACCAGCCACAGATAGTTCATCTGGTATAACCAGCCACAGATAGTTCATCTGGTATAACCAGCTACAGATAGTTCATCTGGTATAACCAGCTACAGATAGTTAATCTGGTTTAACCAGCCACAGCCAGGCCATATTAGGACATGATACATACAAATGGAATACACACCCACATAATCAAAAACAGACCCATCTCTCTCTTTCTTTCCCTCTCTCGCTCTCATGTTTTTTTCTCCTTCAGTCCCTCTCTCGCGCGCTCTCTCTCTCTCTCTCTCTCTCTCTCTCTCTCTCTCTCTCTCTCTCTCTCTCTCTCTCTCTCTCTCTCACACACACACACACACACACACACACACACACACACACACACACACGGTGCACCCAACGACCTGCATTATTATGTGATATACTCCCAGTCATTTTCCATCTCTGTGTACTGATGATGTATTGATGGTGTGCATCCCAAATGGCACCCTGTTCCCTATGTAGTTCCCGCTAGAGTGCACTACTTTTGACCAGGGCCCATAGGTGAAAGTAGTGCACTATGTAGGGAATAGGGTGCCGTTTGGGACGTAATCAGAAGGAAAACAGAATGGAGCAGCATTTTAACATTCTATGTTTATTTCAGGGCCCCATACCGTCACCAAGGATAATAGCTTTCTCAAAAAAGGTTCGGGCTAATCACTGCCATTTAGAAGAGAAGGATGGCGGGAGGGCGGGAATCTGCGAAAGAGGTGAGGGAGGAGAGGAAATGAGAAGAGGAAGATGAGGAGGGGAGGTCAGGAGGAGGGGAAGTCAGGAGGAGGAGGGGAGAGTTCACCAACCTCAACATCATAGCAGGAACAGTCTGTGGGAATGCAGTACGGCCTCAAATTATCAGCCCGTGTGTGTGTGTGTGGGGGGGGGGGTACTGTATTTCCATTGCAAATCTGAGAGCCCTTTCCTGCCTACTCTGATACTAAGCCACCCACACCTTTGGAACCGACACACACACCCCTCTCTCTCCCTCACTAGCGCTCTCTCCAAGCCTTTGTCAGTGACTGTAATGTGGGCTTGCTGAAACAATACAGAGGGTTAGAGAGAGGTATCTGGCTGTGTGGGAGCCAAGTACTACCATGTGAGGGTTAGAGAGAGGTATCTGACTGTGTGGGAGCCAGGTAGGACCATGTGAGGGTTAGAGGTATCTGGCTGTGGGGGAGCCAAGTAGAACCATGTGAGGGTTAGAGAGAGGTATCTGGCTGTGTGGGAGCCAGGTAGGATCATGTGAGGTTTAGAGAGAGGTATCTGGCTATGTGGGAGCCAGGTAGGACCATGTGAGGGTTAGAGAGGTATCTGGCTGTGGGGGAGCCAAGTAGAACCATGTGAGGGTTAGAGAGAGGTATCTGGCTGTGTGGGAGCCCAGTGGGACCATGTGAGGGTTAGAGAGAGGTATCTGGCTGTGGGGGAGCCCAGTAGGACCATGTGAAGGTTAGAGAGAGGTATCTGGCTGTGGGGGAGCCCAGTAGGACCATGTGAGGGTTAGAGAGAGGTATCTGGCTGTGGGGGAGCCCAGTAGAACCATGCAAGGGTTAGAGAGAGGTATCTGGCTGTGGGGGAGCCCAGTAGAACCATGTGATGGTTAGAGGGGACAAGGGACTGAATGTATTTAGGCATATTTAGTACTATTTTAGGAAGTATGCCAGGGAAGTGTGTTCATTGTATACTTGCAAGATCAATATTGATATGTTGGCGTAGAGCCATATCTCCATCAGCTAGTCAGCCCAGAGCTACTGCTGCGTCACCATGGTAGCTCAGAGACGGCCATGTCAGTTTGGTGCCAACATGATGCCCTGAATGCCCAATTCATCCTCGATACTTTGTGACCGCTCTGAAAACATTGAATAGTTTGTGGTGGGTTAGGTATTGCCTGAATAAATCCACCTGCACTCCCTGTACTCCTATTCTCTGCCCTTATTTACAGACAGACTGTCCTCCTTTATCTCATCCCTCCATCTCCCTCGGACTCGTGTCTCGCTCTCTCTCCGCTGTATGGCAAGGCTGAGCTTCACTCCAACACGGTCACAAAAGAACGGTGACTCATACACTTAGAGGCTCCATCTCTCTTTCCCCTTTCTTTCTCTCTCCCTATCTTACACAAACAGCTTGGCTTTGGATTCTCTCGGAATTTAAAACAGTAGCTACATCAACAGGTATGCATTTACACCTATAGGAGACTGACATTTCCCACTAACACATGCATCCACTTTAACATATGTCGACACAAAAACACTCCCTTATCTCCCACAAAACAGCTTCCGACACATGAAACGTCTTGAATTTCAAAACAGCAGCTACATCAACTGGTAGCTGTGCATTAAAGTCTATAGACTGGCACTTCCTACTATCGGAACCCATTAAAAAACATGCATGGGCATTCTGTAGTTAACACAAAATGCTTTAACAAACTATTACTAGCTACAGTTCCATTTTACATTTAAAATAAGGACATACGCTCTTATCCAGGCCGACTTACTGTCAGTACATTCAACCAAGGTAGGTAAAACATTTTAAACAATTCAGAAGGCACAAATACACAATACTTTTAAAATGTGATTTTATTGTCATTATAAAATTACATTGCCACATGATTCCCTGTCTGAAAGCCATTGTAAATCGTCATTGCAAATAGGAATTTGTTAACTGACTTGCCTAGTTAAATAAACAAATTCAGGGAAGAGGGCACCATGACTGGACCGTAGTTCAGTAGTTATTTATCAGACCTCCTACCCCTAATGCTGGATTACAAAAGGAATAAAACACCACAGAGTCCCTGAAAAACATCAACACTACTCAAAATATCTTTCAATTTCAGGTGCAGCTCCAATAATCCACACTAGACCACTAAGAAGCTCTGTCCCATTGCTCAGATCACTTCATCCCACTTTGAACAGAACACTATATAGGGCAGATGAGATGGAGGATTGAAAAGAAGATTGAGTATGACTTGATCTAATCCATCCTCACCATGAACGCTGTAGACCGGAGGCACTGGTGCTCTCTCCTAGAAGCCTTACGTTACTCCAGACACAAAGAGGATTGGGTAAGTAGGTAAGTAATATATTGGGCATGAATTCTAAGTGGTATGCCAGCGTGGATATTGGAACACAGCCTATGTATTGCTACTTGGAGTGAAGCAACGTATTTGGGAATGCACACTAGCAAGTAGTATGTTGGTATGAAGGTTGGAACGTACCTTGTTAAAAGCAAAGGGCTAAAGTCTGGTTACAAGAACACACATTTATAGTCTGAAGCTAAACTCTACTAGTTGCAGTTTCTTCCCTCTTGTTGCAGACAAACACATGAGGACTCTTTGGAAAGTAGGTATTCCAGAGGCAGAAATTGGGGAGAAATGATCTGCCATGTGGTATAGTACTGCATTTAGTGTGTGTGTGTGTGTGTATATAGGAATGGTAGCTAGGTCAATTTTTTTTGTGTATTTCTCAAAAAAAGTCACATGCATCTTAAAGTAGTTCACATTTTTATGCATTGCAGCTCAAAAACAAACTGACACTATTTTTTTGCCCTGTGTTCGTTTTAACTAAGTTGAATCATCATCATCATCATCATCTCATATACCATCACGTTGCACCCTTTAAACACATTCATGTTAGCACATCCACACAAGGGCTAAAACGGCACAGACTTCTCCATAGGTTAGTTGCTCAACACAAGAGAGCAAGATAGAGAGATGGTCTGAAACAGTTCCGGAATAGAACACAGAACTAGAATTCTAAAGGAACTCTGGATGGAACTGGAATTTTGGGTAGAATCATTTTCAGATGGTTTCCCTTCCTCTTTATATGAATGTCAAGGTTACTTCTTTTTGTTCCCTGACAAGATCCAAGATAGGTTCAACAAAGCTCACCAACGCAGACAATCAATGTGTTCCCTTAAAAACAGCAAACGTATTATATTACTATTATTAATAATAATAATCTCATAACATGTGGTCCATATACAAAACATTTTAAAACAGCCATTTATTTAAAAGCAAATTCATGTCCCCCAAATGGCACCCTATTCCCTATGTAGTGCCCTACTTTGACCAGAGCCCATATGCACTATATATAGGGAATAGGTTGCCATTTGGCAACGCAACCCTAGTCTGATCAAAAGTAACCTGCTCAGTGATGTTTTGATGTTTAATTGCATCCCCAGCTATAAAAAGGCTTGAGATGTGTTCTGACCTGCCTCTTTTGAGGGAAATGTCAAAGGTCAAATCAGACCTGGGTTCTAAAACGATTTCAAATACTTAAAGTCGAGCTTGATTAAGCTTCCTGGCACAATGGAACCAATAGAATGGTCTCCAGGCAGGCCAAAGCAAACGCTGGAAGTACTTGAAGGATCTTCAGATACTATTTGAACCCAAATCTGGGTTACATTACAGTAGTAATAGATAAATCTTCCAGACAAAAGTGGAATGATTTTCACAGAGCTAATATACATTACGGTTGCAATATTCCGGTAACTTCCCAAAAATCCTAAAATAGTTGTATAACCCCAGGAATCAGACAGGATTTAACAACAAATCCAGAATCCACCATACAGGATTTCTGGAAAACTTGAGAATTTTGGGAAAGTTCATTTTGCAACCTTAAACCATCATGATAATATACAATTAATGTCAGCAATGCTTTGAATTCAGTAGTACCAGAACGTCAAAGGTGTGAATCTCATCGGACCCCCCCGCTTAACCCAAACCCCTCCATTCACCCCCTCCCCATACACACCCACATCACAAACCCCCTTTCCTCCCCCCTGCACCTGGAACCAAAGAGTCTTTGTCTGTAGCCTGATAAAGTGTTGTGAGCAGAGTACCCTGCTGTCACTATGCCAGACCCATCTCCTCTAGAACACTCCTGGGAGATTCATCCTCCTGTAGGGGGAGATAGAGAGAAGGGGAACAGCATAGCATTACATATTACAAGTCTAGAATGTACATTATTACATGATGAGGGTCTATGACCTCATCCCCTCTTGTAATTCAGCAGTATCTCTGTGGGGAACAGATGCTATGACAGGATAATGATTACCACCACCGTACAACACAAAAAACATAGATCATTCATTCTAAGGTAGAGTCCTAGCAAGTATGGTAGGGAGAACTCCAAAATACACAGATTGAGGTCGAGTGAGACTCAAACGTTGGTTAAAAACAGCCATTCAATAGTTTGAAGTATGAATAACACTGGTTAGCTGGAGTTTCACATTATTTTTAATAAGAGAGATCACTTCTTCTTCCTGTGGTGTGTGTGTGTGTGTGTGTGTGTACCTCCTGCAGTAGGTCGGCCTGTTCGATGGCCTTGAGTACACTCTTCTTGGATGTATCCTGGATCTCTCCCCCGATCAGAAACTCATCCAGTATAAAGTAGGCCTTCTCAAAGTTAAAGATGATGTCCAGCTCACAAACCTGCCAGGGCGCACGCACACACGCAGGGAGGAATCAGAATCACCTTTATTTACTAAGTACACTTACATAAAAACACAGAATTTGAGGGGAGAGAGGGATGGTGACCATACAGTTCATTCAGAAAGTTCAGACCCCTTCACTCTTTCCCACATTTTTGTTACGTTACAGCCTTATTCTAAAATTGATGAAATAAAAATCCTCAGCAATCTACACACAATACCCCATAATGATAAAGCAAAAACAGATTTAGAAATGTTTGCAAATTTATTACGAATAAAAAACAGAAATACCTTATTTACATACATATTCAGACCCTTTGCTATGAGACTCGAAATTGAGCTCAGGTGCATCCTGTTTTCATTGATCATCCTTGAGATGTTTCTACAACTTGGAGTCCAATTAAACTGATTGGACATGATTTGGAAAGGCACACACCAGTCTATATAAATTCCCACAGTTGACAGTGCATGTCAGAGCCAAAACCAAGCCATGAGGTCGAAGAAATTGTCCGTAGAGCTCCGAGACGGGATTATGTCGAGGCACAGATCTGGGGAAGGGTACCAACAAATGTCTGCAACATTGAAGGTTCCCAAGAACACAGTGGCCTCACTCATTCTTAAATGGAAGAAGTTTGGAACCTTCCCAGAGCTGGCCACTCAGCCAAACTGAGCAATCGGGGGAGAATGGCCATGGTCAGGGAGGTCACTGACAGAGCTCTAGAGTTCCTCTGTGGAGATGGGAGAACCTTCAAGAAGGACAACCATCTCTGCAGCACTCCACCAATCAGTTCTTTATGGTAGAGTGGCCAGACAGAAGCCACTCGACAGTAAAAGGCAGATGACAACCCACTTGGAGTGTCAAAAGGCACCTAAATGACTCTCAGACCATGAAAAACAAGATTATCAGGTCTGATGAAACCAAGATTGAACTTTTTGCCCTGAATGTCAAGCGTCACATCTGGAGGAAACCAGGCACTATACCTACAGTGAAGCATGGTGGTAGCAGCATCATGATGTGGGGATGTTTTTCAGCAGCAGGTACTGGGCGACTAGTCAGGATCGAGGCAAAGTACAGAGTTCCTTGATAAAAACCTGCCCAGAGCACTCAGGAACTCAGACGGAGGTGAAGGTTCACCTTCAAAACAGGACAACGACCCTAAGCACACAGCCAAGATAACGCAGGAGTGGCATCAGGACAAGTCTCTGAATGTCCTTGAGTGGCCCAGCCAGAGCCCGGACTTGAACTGGATCGAACAGCTCTGGACACACCTGAAAATAGCTGAGCAGTGACGCTCCCCATCCAACCTGGTAGAGCTTGAGAGGATCTGCAGAGAAGAATGGGGCAAACTCCCCAAGTACAGTGTGTTCCAAACTTGTAGCGTCATACGCAAGAAGACTCAAGTCTGTAATCTCTGCCAAAGGTGCTTCAACAAAGTACTGAGTAAAGGGTCTGGATACTTATATAAATGTGATATTGCCATTTTTTTCTGTGGAATAAATTGCAAAAAATTTGAGAAACCTGTTTTGATTTATCATTATGTGGTATTATTTGTAGATTGAGGGGGAGGGGCACAGAGCGAGGAGAGGGGCACAGAGCCAGGAGATGGGCACAGAGCCAGGAGATGGGCACAGAGCCAGGAGATGGGCACAGAGCCAGGAGATGGGCACAGAGCCAGGAGAGGGGCACAGAGCCAGGAGAGGGGCACAGAGCCAGGAGAGGGGCACAGAGCCAGGAGAGACATTTGGCCATAGCAGTGAACAAAAAAAGCGAGAGGGTTGGCTACAGGAGAGGGGGATGAGAGAGAGTTGGCAATAGAATAAAAGATGGTGAAGGAGAGTGAGCGATGAGAAAGAGAGAAGAAAGAATAGGAAAATAGAGAGTGATAAAAATATAGAGTAGGAGTGAGAGAGCAAAAGAGAGGGTGGAGAAACAGCGTGAGGGTTGAGAGAGAGAGCTGGAGTGACTCACACTGCCGAAGTACTTATCCAGCAGCTCTACGAAGCGGTGGATGACCTCCAGAGTAATGAGCTCGTTGTCCTGCTCTTCCACCGCACAGCAGAAATACAGACTGGCATACCTGACACACACACCTGTTGTGTTACTGAAGATCAACACACCCACACTTTAATCGTTGAGGTTAACTAAGGTGTTCCGCAGGAGGGAATAACCGGGGAATCTAGAACCCTCCAACCAGGACTTCTGGAAAACCTGGGAATTCAGGGAAAGTTAACAGAATTTTGCAAACCTAGGTTTAGCTGAGAATAAAAGGTCCTGGGGAAATCTCTGGAGCGCCAGTCCAGTCCGTAACCCAGGAAAACTAAGAACTACTGAAAGCGAATCTTGATATGCTGCTGTTAACAATGCCAATCTATGCAGTGTAGCAGCTAAATCCTCAACCTTTCCACCAAAGCAGTGGCGGGTGGCTCCTTGTTATTGTTTGAATGCAGATTGCCTCTTTAATGACTCAAGTCTATGCAGTGTAGTCAGACAATTCAAGGGGTGTGATATTCAAAATGGCATGTGCCAGTCTTTACACCATAGTGTGTGCATCTGTGTTAGAGCATTAGAGAAGTCAGCTCGTTGGCTCACTCCCCTGGCCAGAAACAGGTACTGCACGACTGCAGAGCACAATGATTAGACGCTTCGACAGAATCACTGAGCGTCAAAGCATCACACACCAAGGATACTGACGGCCGAGAGATACTTAGTACATCTGTCCATTGTCGGCAGTAAATGTCTTGTTCACTCAAATCATTTGCCGTCTGCCTAGATAGCTTAAGAAAGCAACGCTGTTTGGCTTATGCCCACTTCTAAATATGTAGTTAGCTAATGTTGGCTAACTAGAAAGCTGCGCTAATGTTGATAGCTAGCTAAAATGTGTAGTAAGTCCTTGTTGTGGCCATCTGGCTCGTATCAACATTATCATTAAATCAAAGGATTTGTTCTTGCAAGTGCACATTATCAAACCTAACAAAAAAAAAAGATGTGCGCAAAACTCCTAAGCTAAATGTAAAAGACGTAAAGACTTGCTTTAGAAAAACAATTAAGCAGCATACTATCATTTATTTATGTTAGTCCGGGCTCTCCAATTGGCTCAGTTAAATTGTCGACCACTGACAGGCACGTTCTTTGTTCTAGTAAAAGAAGGAACGGCCTACTACTGTGATAAGTACCTATCGACCCGTCAGGTCTCGGTGTGTCTAACCTCTAAGCTACTGTGGGATCCTATGGGCAGCTTTAACCCAGAGTGCTGTGTGTGGATGCCTTCTGCATGAGTGGTGGAATGAGTGTTAAAACAGAATCACCGAGCATCCGCTGTATTGAAACACACTGTACAATCTAAAACGCTGTCTGCTGTGAGACATCAGTGTTGAGAGAAAACAATACACATGCCTGAAAGACTGCCTGGAGCCTGGGCGATTCACTGTGATCACACACAGTCATATCACGAGGTGACATTCTGTCTCTTTTAATCCACCCGGAACCACGTTTTAAGGGCAATTATTAACGTCCCCCCTGGAAACACATTTGAATGGCAATTATTACCAGTAAAGTGGGGCCAGATGTTTTGATGGGGGGGAATGATTAGAACGTAACACCAAACACTGAGTCACTGGTTGACTCATCATTCCAACCATGACAACTCATTTTCGGAGACAGTTCATTCCACAATTAACACTTTCCAGAGGCCCCCTAGAGAGAGTGAGTATGCATCATTTCAGATACTAATGCACATATAGCTCACAGATAGCAGCCCATGGAGCACATGCTCAAGTGTGTGTGTGAACAGTGGGTAGCGCCTACCTGCTGATCCACACAACCATGAAAACGTAGGTATGCAACAAACAGCCTGTCCTTTTAGGGAAGTGTAGGATGTGGTACTGTACATGTGATTATGTCATGAATATTATGAATGTATATCTACTGTGTGTGTTGAGACAGAGAGACAGAGATATTCCAGTACCTCTTGTAGACGATCTTGAGGTCCCTCCACTCCAGGAAGCTGCTCATTTTGGGTTTGCGGGCCAGGACCACCTGCATCAGTTCCCTGACCATCTTCTTCTTGTCCCTCTCAGCCGTGGCAGTGTACCACTTCTGGAGACGCAGCTTCCCCTGCCGACTGAACAGCAGCATGAAACGCATCTATACAGGGGGAGGAGATAGCAAGACACTGAAATATATTGGTTGTCCAAGACTAGGTTTAATCTGTGTCTGGGAAACCAGGGAGCGTGGAGGAGGAAGCAGGGGGTATGATAGACAGAGGCTACCAGAAGGGAGATCTAGGCATAATAAAGATAAATATTCAGTTGTTGGATCAATACTGGACACACACACACCACACACAGTGAGTCTGATACATTAACAGCCTGCACTGGGATGATGGTAGAGCGCAGTGGGAGGGAGGGAGAGGAAGAAATGAGGGAGCGAGAGGAAGACAGAGAGCAAGGTGGGAGGGAGAGGGAGGAAGAAATGAGGGAGAGAGGAAGACAGACAGAGAGCAAGGTGGGAGGGAGAGAGCAGAAGACAGATGAGGAAAACCAATGGAGGAAGAGAGAGAGGAAGACAGACAGAGCCCTTACCTCATGACTCAAGTGCATTATTTTTTCAAAACATTTTCACAGGAGTCTACTGCAGGTATTTCTAAACTGGAGTAATGCTGTCAGGGGTACGCCAAATACAAATGTGATTTTTAAAAAATCAGTTTAAGAAATCATATATTTATTTTTCCCCTTCCCATTTTCAAACAGTACATTTATATTTTCCAATGGGGCTATACATTTGGGTGAGGTTTCTCCCCCTCCCACCTCGTTTTACTGCCAAAAATGTAATTAAACCATCTAGTGTTCAGCTAAATAAAAACAATGTCAAATACAGGAAGCCTAGTCAAATAATTAACACCCAATCACATTAACCGTTACTCTCTCACGGGAAACCTTCACTCTTGCACAGACATTTAGAAACATGACAATATGAAAAATAAGCCACGGGAGTTTGAGCGAGAATAAAGATGACTTTCGGGTAGCAAGACATGTATAAAAGCAACAGATACCATTAATAAGAAGGGGCTAGAAGAGTCTTATATGGTGAGCTACCGAGTGGCTTGGACAGGCAAGCCCCATACTATTGTAGAGGAATTAATTATTGCTGCTGCCGCCACAGATATGGCTGGGACAATGTTGGGGGGGAATAGCCCCCCCCCCCCCCCCAAGAAAAAACAACAACTATACAAACAATGTCTTCATCAAACACTGTTTCACGACGTACAGCGACATGGTAGGAGATGTTTTTAAACAATTACTGCTTCGCATACAAGCCAGTGAATTCTATGCGTTACAGCTGGATGAGTCAACAGGGCCTGGCACAGCTCCTAGTATATGTCCGTTACGTTCATGAGGGGGTCAATTAAGGAAGACATCCTCTTCTGCAAACCACTGGAATCCAGGACAACAGGAGAGGATATTTTTAAAGTAGTGGACAGCTTTGTGACATCAAATGGACTTTGGTGGTCAAGATGTGTTGGTCTCTGTACTGATGGCACAAAGCCAGACAGGGAAACATAGTGGAGTGGTAACACGCGTGCAAGCAGTTGCTCCCGACGCTACTTGGGTACACTGCAGCATCCACCGAGAAGCTCTTGCTGCCAAGGGAATGCCTGACAGCTTGAAAGACGTTTGGACACTACAGTGAAAATTGTTAACTTTGTTAAAGCAAGGGCCCTGTACGCTCGTGTATTTTCTGCATTATGCAATGATATGGGCAGCGACCATGTAATGCTTTTACAACATACAGAAGTGCACTTGTTATCAAGGGGCAAAGTATTGATGTTTTTTTAATTGAGAGACAAGCTTAAAGTTCTTTAAGGACCATCATTTTCACTTGTCTGACTGCTTGCATGATGACGAGTTTCTCACACGACTGGCCTATCTGGGTGATGTTTTTTCCTCACCCAAATGATCTGAATCTAGGATTACAGGGACTCTCCGCAACTATGTTCAATGTACGGGGGAAAAAATAATGCTATGATTAAGAAGTTGGAGCTCCTTTCTGTCTGCATTAACAAGGACAACTCACAGGTCTTTCCATTTGTATGATTTTGTGTGTGCAAATTAACTCAAGCTTACGGACAATGTCAAATGTGATATCGCAAAGCACCTGAGTGAGCTGGGTGCACAATTACATAGGTACTTTCCCGAAATGGACGACACAAACAACTGGATTCGTTATCCCTTTCATGCCCTGCCTCCAGTCCACTTACCGATATCTGAACAAGAGAAGCTCATCGAAATTGCAACAAGCGGTTTGGTGAAAATGACATTTAAATCAGAAGCCACCGCCAGATTTCTGGATAGGGCTACGTTCAGAGTTTCTTGCATTGGCAAATAGCACTATTAAGACACTGATGCCCTTTGCAACCACGTACCTACAGTTGAACTCGCAAGTTTTCATACACTTAGGTTGGACTTTTCAAACACTCAACACATTTCTAATTAACAAACTATAGTTTTGGCAAGTCGGTTAGGACATCCACTTTGTGCATGACAAGTAATTTTTCCAAAAACTGTTTACTGACAGATTATTTCAATATCACAAGTTCAGTGGGTCAGAAGTTTACATACACTAAGTTGACTGTGCCTTTAAACAGCTTGGAAAATTCCAGAAAATTATGCCATGGCTTTAGAAGCTTCTGATAAATGATGTCAATTGGAGGTGTACCTGTGGATGTATTTCAAGGCCTAACTTCAAACTCAGTGCCTCTTCGCTTGACATCATGAGAAAATCAAAAGAAATCAGCCAAGACCTCAGAAAAAAAATGTTGTAGACCTCCACAAGACTGGTTCATCCTTGGGAGCAATTTCTAAATGCCTGAAGGTACCACGTTCATCTGAACAAACAATAGTAGCAAGTATAAACACCATGGGACCACGCAGCCGTCATACCGCTCAGGAAGAAGACGCGTTCTGTCTCCTAGATATGAACGTGCTTTGGTGCGAAAAGTGCTAATCAATCCCAGAACAACAGCAAAGGACATTGTGAAGAGGCTGGAGGAAACAGGTACAAAAGCATCTATATCCACAGTAAAACAAGTCCTATGTCAACATAACCTGAATGGCCGCTCAGCAAGGAAGAAGCCACTGCTCCAAAACCGTCATAAAAAAAGCCAGACTACGGTTTGCAACTGCACATGGGGACAAAGATGGTACTTTTTGGAGAAATGTCCTCTGGTCTGATGAAACAAAAATATAACTGTTTGGCCATAATAACCATTGTTATGTTTGGAGGAAAAAGGGGGAAGGCTTGCAAGCCGAAGAACACCATCCCAACCGTGAAGCACAGGGGTGGCAGCATCATGTTGTGGGGGTGCTTTGCTGCAGGGGGGACTGGTGCACTTCACAAAATAGATGGCATCATGAGGGAAGAAAATTATGTTGCTTCAATATATCCACATCTCAAGACATCAGTCAGGAAGTTAAAGCTTGGTCGCAAATGGGTCTTTCAAATGGACAACGACCCCAAGCATACTTCCAAAGTTTTGGCAAAACAGCTTAAGGACGACAAAGTCAAGGTATTGGAGTGGCCATCACAAAGCCCTGACCTCAATCCTATAGAAGATTTGTGGGCAAAACTGAAAAAGTGTGTGTGAGCAAGGAGGCCTACAAACCTGACTCAGTTACACCAGCTCTGTCAGGAGGAATAGGCCAACATTCCCCCAACTTATTGTGGGAAGCTTGTGGAAGGGTACCCGATACATTTGACCCAAGTTAAACAATTTAAAGGCAATGCTCCCAAATATGAATGGAGTGTATGCAAACTTCTGACCCACTGGGAATGTGATGAAAGAAATAAAAGCTGAAATAAATAATTCTCTAATATTATTCTGACATTTCACATTCTTAAAATAAAGTGGTGATCCTAACTGACCAAAGACAGGGAATTTTTACTAGGATTAAATGTCAGGAATTGTGAAAAACTGAGTTTAAATGTATTTTGCTAAGGTGTATGTAAACTTCAACTGTATGTGAGAGTGGATTCTCAGCATGCACTAGCATGAAAACTAAAACACAGGCACAGACTGTGTGGAAAATGATTTAAGACAGACTCTCCAATACAACCCAACATTTCAGAGTTATGTGCATCCTTTCAAGCACACCCTTCTCATTAAGCTGTGGTGAGTTATTCACAATTTTTGACGAACAAATAAGGTTTTATATGTAAAATGGCCAAATAAAGTAGAGGTCGGCCGATTAATTGGAATGGCCGATAAATTAGGGCCGATTTCAAGTTTTCATAACAATCGGAAATCGGTATTATTGGATTTGGCCATTTTTTTTTACACCTTTATTTAATATTTATTTAACTAGGCAAGTCAGTTAAGAACACATTCTTATTTTCAATGACGGCCTAGGAACGGTGGGTTAACTGCCTCGTTCAGCGGCAGATCGACAGATTTTAACCTTGTCAGCCCGGGGGATCCAATCTTGCAACGTTACAGTTAACTAGTCCAACGCTCTAACCACCTGCCTCTCGTTGCACTCCACAAGGAGACTGCCTGATACACGAATGCAGTAGGCCATAGGCAGGCTCCACGTGGAGTGCAATGTAATGTAATCAGGTAGTTAGAGCGTTGGACTAGTTACCTGTAAGGTTGCAAGATTGGATCCCCCGAGCTGACAAGGTAAAAATCTGTCGTTCTGCTCCTGAACGAGGCAGAACGTTCCTAGGCCGTCATTGAAAATAAGAACGTGTTCTTAACTGACTTGCCTAGTTAAATAAAGTTGTAAAAAAATAATACTTAAAAAAAATAATAATAATCTGCGCCCAAATATACCAATTTCCGATTGTTATGAAAACTTGAAAATCGTCCCTAATTAAATCGGACAGAGGTCGACCTCTAGTATAGAGGGAAATAGTCCTAGAATTCCTATAATAGCAACAACCTAAAACTTCTTACCTGGGAATATTGAAGACTCATGTTAAAAGGAACCACCAGCTTTCATGTTCTCATGTACTGAGCAAGGAACTTAAACATTAGCTTTCTTACATGGCACATATTGCACTTTTATTTTCTTCTCCAACACTTTATTTTTGCATTATTTAAACCAAATTGAACATGTTTCATTATTTATTTGAGGCTAAATTGATTTTATTGATGTATTATATTAAGTTAAAATAAGTGTTCATTCAGTATTGTTACAAAAAAATAAATATAGGCCTATTAAATCGGTATCGGCTTTTTTGGTCCTCCAATAATCGGTATCGGCGTTGAAAAATCATAATCGGTCGACCTCTAAAATAAAGAGCAAAATTATTGATGATTATTATGTGTGCCCTGGTCCTATAAGAGCTCTTTGTCACTTCCCACGAGCCGGGTTGTGACAAAAACTCACTCATTCTTATGTTTAATAAAATGTATCGATTAGTGTGTGTGGCAGGCTTACAAAGATGGCAAAAAAACAACATTTGAGAGTGCGCTAACCCTGGTGCTAGAAAGGGTACACAGCTGGAGGTTGAATGTTTGAAGGGGTACAGGACTATAAAAAGGTTGGGAACCACTGGTCTACTGTATGCACACAGTGTTAATATTGAGGAGGAACAACTGTCCAGTAGCAGAGATTGCTATAGAACACTGGAACTCCCTGGCACCATGTGGCCTGACGGAGCGTCAATCTCCTCGATACTACTGTAGCACAAACATTAACCCCGGTAGCATATGGCCCAACTCACACCAACCATTCTCATTAACTCTGGCCCGGATCTCATTCTCAACTCTGTAATACAGCCTGCCTGCAACATTATCATATGTGAAAGTCACCTTCTAAAATTACTCCATAAACATATGTGCATAGTGCATAATGCCTGCCTACCTGCGTGTGTGTGTGTGTGTGAGAAAAAGAGAGAAAAAACAAGAAAGAACAGTGAAGATGTGAGAACTAAACAGTGTGTCCTCAGAGACACTACAGAGCGAGAGAGGCATGTGATGCGGTAGAAGCGGCCATGTTGTGTACAAGAATAGAATTCTCTTTGGGAGTATTCTTAGTCTCATCCGTGTCAGATCCTAAAATATGATGTGATGTTGCAGCAGCAGTCATGTCTGTCAATGGACCCACAGTATTGTAGCCTGGGCCCAGATCTCCTATGGTCGTTGTCGCATTTGGCATGACAATGACCATATATGAGTTGGCAAGACAGCCTGGTTCCCGATCTGTTTGCGCTAACATTCAATTTAGCCAACAGACTTGACAGAGCTCTTCTGTGTACAATATGTCCATGTAAAACACAATTAGAACTCAGAGACCCATCACTCTTCAAGAAGCAATGACCAGACAACCATAAATATTAGTTAGTTTAGTAATCAAATATTATTGACAGCAACTGTAGGGATGATTAAAAGTTCAACTGAGGCTAAAGCAAACACAATATTAGATTGAAAGCTATACAGAGAACATCAGTAGTTAGTATCATCTCCCCTGTAACTATTCCGCAGGTCGTTGCTGTAAATGAGAACGTGTTCTCAGTCAACTTACCTGGTAATATAAGGGTTAAATAAAAAAAATAAAAAAGTAGCCTGAGTGCCAGTCTGTCTGTGCCATCATGGCAACTCCTTGTCACTTAGTGCCAAACAAGGAGTTGCCATGATGGCACAAACAGACTGGCACTACGAATAGTTAGTTACCATGAAAAACACAGAAGCAAAGCTGAGCTACACATGATGTTAGGGACCAAAGGTTAAATACACAGAACTAGACGAACCGTACAAACTAGAGCTGGGTGATAGACAAATCCACTATAAATGAATTATCACAATAATTTGAACATTAAGTTTATCACAGTGTGTAAGTCTTTTTTTATGTTACCATTAAAACTGTTACTGTTATAGCTATCAATTGTCCCATTAAAAATAACCCATATTAGCACATTTATTTCAGTTCAAACTTTACATTTCTCCAGTAGAGCCCTAGAGGTTATTTATCATAACGATATTAGCAAAATGTTCAAGATAAGTGTTTGGTTGGTGTCGATCATTTTTGGTTCATCGTCCCAGCTCTAGTACAAACTACTCACACCAATCAATAATACAGACTACTTGGGCTATGCTAGTTCCACTTTACTTACAGTCAAACCCGCTCAGTGCTTTCTCTCTGGTATAAATCTGACAGAGAGAAGAGACACGGAAGGGGTGTTATGTCCTGTAGTAGGATACTGGTGACATGGAGACAGCATTTCCCATTTGTATTGGAGTGTACTGATGAAAGGAGTGTTTATGAAGTTGACAAAGGTGGACATGGTCTAACAGTCAACAGTTCATCATTCTGTCCACACTTGTACAATAAAAGGTATCAGGGCAGCAATACAATAGGTAGTTAGCCTAACTGACTGACAAACAGGTCCGCAACAGAGAAACTAGTGCCTGAATACTTAGCTGCACATTTAAATCAACACACATTGTTCATTTGTATCATTGCAGGTATCTAGATAGATTTTTGTCTAATCCAATGACAATGGTCTAATCACTATAGTATCTGGCTAAGCAAATATCAAAGGTTAGTTTGAAGCCTCGAAGCTAACTTGCTAACTAATGAGCATACAGCTTGCTGGCGAAGTTAGAATTTATATTAGATACAATTCGAATGTACAGCCTGTCTATCAGCAAGCAGTTACCTGTATTTTAGCATTAACCACTTTACATTGCTAACTAGGTAACACAGTTCAACTGTCAGTTGGCCAACCGGCTTGGTTTACACTGCTTCCTGAAACCATACACTTTGCTAGCTAATGAGCTAGCAGGTTAGCTTTAGCTAGTCAACTATTTTTATGGCGATACTATCGCCGACAATACTTACCATTTTATCGGGTTCTCGACGCAAATATTAACGCGTGTCTTCCTATATGAATGACTTGATTTGGTTTTAAACGCAGCAAGCGTCAACACTCCATCTCTGTTTCAGCAGAACAGTACGGCTAACGCGAACAACCCGTTCGGCCAGTCAACAAGCTAGTAGTAGGAAAGAATCCGGTGACTTACGTCAGCACGCTGAACATTGCGCATTGCACGCTGAACAGGCATTGCGCATTTTGAGGCAACCGTTTTGTAGCCAGGCCAACTCTCTGTATTTTTTTTATTTTAATGTATTGCAACAATAATAACAATAATACACATCTATACAGGGACAATCCTGTGAATACAATGGAAAATAAAATACTAAAACACCAGGCGAACCGCCCCCACCACACACACGCACAAAATGAATACCCTTGTCAAACCAAAGGCCTTGGAAAACTATTATTCCAAATCAATGTTTTATGAGGGGAAAAATTGTGCGGAAAAATCAAATTTACTGATGAGACTTAGACAATTTCACAGGTAATTATGGAGGGTCAAAATCACATTTCATTTCAAGTCCACCAAGTTAATTAAACAGACTGTTAGGGATATGATACCGCATAGCGGCAGGATTAGACAGACGTAATTTTAACAATTAATTCTAAAAGCACCCACTAACGACTCAAACTCAATAGCCTGTAAACCTCCACGATCATAGTCTTTCACTAATTGAGATTTCCGAATAGAATGCTTTTTATTCCTCCAAACAAATCTAAGTATAACAGAATTTACTTTTTTTTAATGTTATTAGAATAAATAAAAAGGGACTGACTTGGGTAAATGATTCTAGAAAAACCATCAGTCTTGGACAAAAGAATACAACCCAAAATGTAGATATTGTCACATCTGCTCCTGCTACACCCTCTGGTGTTCATCCGGTGTCTTCTTGATCTGCAGTTACTCCCCCTGTACACACTCTCTCTCTCCCTCCCTCTCTGTGTGATTGTGTGGTTGGAGACAGGTGTGCTGGAGTCAGAGCAGATCCCTTACCAGCTGCAACTCGTTCCATAATCAAGACCTCTACAAATACTCAGTCCTGCCACTTCTACTCTGCCAGATTGTAATCTCTGCTCAATCAGTTCATGATTCTAGCCATTTATGATTATGCAAGATTCTGTTACGCTGCTGTGCCTGTTTCCTTGTCTGACACTGTTTATCCTCTCATTGCAGTTTACTACTCTGTCTCCTGTTCCACATCTCACCACTTTTCTCTGGATTTTACTCACCACCACTACCTTGAACACCCCTCAGGACCTGTTTACCCTGTACTACTCCGCTAACTTCAACCTCAGTCTCCACATCTGGTTTATCTGCAACTCATCTGAGCTTCCCTGAATCTGCACTCCATATCTCTCTGTAACAAATATTTTGGTTAATTCATCCCTGTTTCCTCATCTGAGTCTGCTCTTGGGTTCCCCTGTGTCGCCCCACTTTACAGATATCATGTTGCAGCCACTGACTTAATGAGACTCGTGGAATTAATCCTGTTATTGATGTTCAACAATTCTCCATCTGAAAGGTTTTTGGTGATGACAATACCGACATATTGAACTTTTTATTAGGTATGGTGGAAATGTTGATGGACTCACAGCAATGAATTGGCATGAGATCACATTTGTTAAGGTTGAGAGTCAACCCAGAGTCCATGGCTATTGACAGAATCAAGATATTGTCCAAGGGAATAACAGCCCTATCCTTTAGGAAAGGGCGGTATCTTCTGCAAATTGACATATTTATATCTTTACCAAAAAAATGCAGATCCCTTTTAAATGATCAGAATTGTTAAGAAATACGGCTAGTAAATCTGTGGCTTAAATAAAAGAGGGGAGATTGGACAACCCTGTCTAATTCCTCTAGCGCTAGAGAAATGTAGGGATGTGCCATTACTCATAACCACTGAACTGCTCGTATCATTCTACATCATTCCTTATCACTTTACAGAAATTCTCCCCGAACTCAAAAGTAGGGAGTTCGAAATAAAAAGTTGTTTTAAAGTGGCAAAAGTCTTTAAAAAAAAACATATGAAGCCATCATCTTCTATGAATTCACTGTAGTCTAAAATATTTAAAACCAATTGTACATGGTTATGAATACTCTTTTAAGGCTGATTGAGTTTCACTGATCTTATCAAGGCCTTGTTTCAGCTTATTGGCATAGACATGGGCTAGTAATTTGAAGTCAGTTGCCAATAACTTGACTGGTCTCCAATTGTCCAGGTAAAGAGTTCTTTGGTTTGGGTATAATAACTATTAGTCCCTGTCTCAACACGCTAGATCTAGGCCTATTTCAAGCTATTACGTTAGTAAAACTAACTGTAGACATCAAGTGCTTTCATTTGCGTTCATGAGTAGCCTATATTTTGTAATAAATCTGATTTGTTGTGCATGATGAGTATTCTTGGGAGGATCAGGGGCATGACATGTGGAGTGTCTCTCGCACGAGTTCAGTATGTTCGGGTGGTGTTGCCATGACAAACAAGACAGTTGATGATGTGGTTTCCATGGAAATTGAGTTCTTACGAAATGATGGCCAAAATGTGTTCATTTAGTCAAAGAGAGATTTTTATAGATTTATACACGAGTTAAATTGGCGGTTTTATCAGAGGCTCTACATATTGCAGGCAATATTACATTTAGGCCTGCTCTGTTGCCTACATTTAGTGCAACCACAACATGCACACAGTTTATGTCACACTGTGGGGCCTATTTTATTGTATTCAGAATCTGAATTAAAACCGATATTTCTGGATCCAACTACTCCAATTAAATAATTGATTTTCTAAGTCACTGTTCATGTTATGGACACAAGAGGTTGACACTAATGTGCAAACATTTTAAATTGTAAGCGTCAACACATTCGTTTTTTTTTTAAAGTTGTCATTTTAATAAATATATAAATACTTTAAAAACACAACTTGTTGGAACAAGCAGAGCAATACAGAACAAGACAAATAAAATTCATACATATTTTTTCCCATTCAATCATTTTCCCTTCATATCAATTTCATTTTCAACCATAACAATTGCTCACATTACAATAAAAAAAATATATCCCATAAGAACAAATAACAGATATATAAACTTTCACTTATCAAAATATATGCATTTTCCCCTTTCGGTAAGGTGGATATGTGTAATTAACTTGTAGTTAATGTCAAGGTCATAGATGTAACTATTCATGGTCGGTTTCAGTAGCAAGTTGATTGACAGGTATTCCTGCCAATGGAATGATAGGAATGTCCATGGTCATTGTGATCGAGTCTGTGTTTCAAGGGTTCCTATTGGTCACTAGTGTTGCTGGGGTTGGTTGACTTGACCCATGAACAAAACAGCACCTGGGATGGGAAAACAAATATATTTTATATTAGAGAAAGAACAAGTTAGGAAGTATGCCAATGTGTCAGAGGGACAAAGATAATTCCAACAAGATCATGCAGTATATGAATTTACTCGAACGTGTATGCACTTGTATAAAGAGGGCACAGCTAGCTAGACTTATGGTGAGTGGAGACAGTGGATCACCAAGGCTAACATATATATATTTTTTTACATAGATGGTGATGTAGCAACAGGAAGCTGGTGGCACCTTAATTGGGCAGGACGGGCTAGTGGTAATGACTGGAGTGGAATCAGTGGAATGGTATCAGATACATCAAACACGTGGTTTGCATGTGTTTTATGCCATTCCATTTGCTCCATTCCAGCCATTATTATGAGCCGTCTTCTCCTTAGCAGCCTCCACTGATGTAGGTATAGTAGGGGAAACTCACCTGTGGACTTGTGATGGATGAGGAAGAGGAAAGGTCTGTTCATTGTGATCTCCTCTACAGCCATACGAGAGAACAGGATGGCAGCTGGAAAGAGGCAAAGACAGGAGAGGAGACGATGCAGTCAAAACGGAACTCAGATACTATCATCAATTCATCTTTACGTGTCTCTCTATGATAGGCAATGCAGTCAAAACACAACTCTCTATTATTTATTATTGTAAAGTTAGCATCAATTGCTTCTGAATTACCATAGCATACATCCATATCACAGGAGGCTGCTGAGGGGAGGACGGCTCATAATCATGGCTGGAATGGACTGAATGGAATGGCATTGTATACCATCGTTGGATACCATTCCATCCATTCTGTTCCAGCCATTACTATGAGCCCGTCCTCCCTAATTAAGGCGCCACCAGCCGCCTGTTATCCATATAATAAATACTGAATTGAGTCTGTCATCAACATGTAGTCTATGGATCCTTTACCTGTGGCAGCTGAAGCCTTGGTTCCCTCCTCGTTCACCTCAATCTTGACTTTCTGCAGAACCTTGGACACACACAGAGGCTGCTCAGCTGAAAGAGAGCGAGAGAAAGAGAGGGAGGGAGGTTATATTATTTTATCTAAAAAGAATAAGAAAACATACAGTATATTTGTTGAACACTGATTATACAGAAGTGGAAGGCTAGTGTGGATATTGGAACGGAGCCCATCCTATTCCTTAGGCCCTGAGTCGGGTCATAATAGTGCACTGTGTAGTAAACAGATTGCCGTTTCAGACACCAAGCGCTAACTGATGAATAGTAATGGTAAGGTACTCACTGGTGATGCGTGTGAAGTCTGCCTTGGCCAGGTTGAACATATCCCCCAACCCCATCTGGATTAGAATAGACTTCAGTTCCACCTCAGAGTCCAGGGTGAACCTAGGCAGGACCAGTTGACGTTTAACACTCCTCATCTCCTGTCTCCACTGCTGCAGCCGCTGGGTGGTCAGCTCGCTACTGAGGGAGCTCACTGGCGTCTCGGGCTCGAAGGGGGAGACCAGCAGCATGCTCAGGGACTCGCCTTCGTACGGAACCTCGATGACGTCGTAGTCCACGCCGTCGGGGGTCACAAACTCACCTGTAGAGGAGGAGAGGAGAGATGGAGGTTGGAATAGTTTTGTTTTGATTGGTGGAGGTAGCAGTCATGATTGGTTTAAACACTGTAGCTGCTGGCTTGGGGCTGACTTGTAGGAATGACTGTTAAAGAGTACATACCCTAAGAATCTTAACTGTAAAATGATGTCAATGGGAGATGTGAGTTACGCGCACAGATCTCATGTCCTGTGAGTGAGGTCTTCTTAAAGTAACACGAGTGTTTACACACAAAAAGGCTGGATTAAAAGGGAAACTCTAAAGTGTTTACAGTGCCGACGTGCTACCCACCGTATTTGAAGCGGTGTGTGAGCCTCATCATGGGTACGGGCACGGAGCTGCCGTTGGCACAGTGGAATAGCCTCTCCTCTGTCATCTTGGGGTCAAAGGGAACCTTCCATAGCCCCTGGAAGTGAAGGGCGTTCAGCAGGACCATACGGGTCTCATCGGTCAGAGCACCGGAAGACAGGAATGAAGGGATGGTACCTGGGTGGAAAGAGAAGAGAGAGGTATGGAGGTTTGTTGAGAAAGTGGGGTCAGTACTGACACAAATGTTTGATGCCATGGTAAAATTCTGTTCTGTTCCATTCCATTCTATCATCATTCTGATGAATACTAAACTATCCTCCACTTTGTGTCATCTGTGTACTACTGTATCTCACCTGCAGTGTGGTCAGAGACCCAGGCGTTGATGATGTCCAGGGCCTGGTCTGGCCTGGAGAAGTCCAGCTGGTGAGGGGAGGCCTGGAAGGCTTTCCCCAGCCCCCTTCTGAAGCCTTTCTCCAGAGCCATCTTTCTCTCCACCATGACGCCGCTGGCCAGCTCCACTCCCTCCTCACTGGAGATGTCTCGCTGGAGAAGACGCTGCTGACGCGCCATCCCTCGCTCTGGAGGAGGACAGAAGGATTGATTGATTAATTGATTTGAATTTCTGGTTAAAGGTACAAAGGCTGGAGAGAGAGAGGAGGAGGAGGTAGAGGAGAGAGGAGAATGAATGAGTCACAATTGCATAGAGAGATGTTGAGATAGTAGGAATGAAATCTAATTTTATTCGTCACATGCTTCGTGGACTAACAGTGAAATGCTTACTTACTGGCCCTTCCTAACAATGCAGAGAGAAAGAAAATAGAGAAATAATGGAAAAGTAAAACAATAACAAAACTAGTAATAGATAAATGATAACTGAGCTATATACAAGGGGTACCAGCACCGAGTCGAATGTTGCTTGTCACTAGAGTCTCTTTTTGTTATGAATATGTCAGCCTACGGTTATGTCATCGTCAAGGCCTCATTGTTAGGGTAAAGTCTACCATCTGTATCGCTTTGTAAATGTCCCCTGTGTTATCAGACACACAGCAGCTATTCTCCCTTGCCTTGTAGTGAGAAACCCAATTTGGCGTTCAGGGTCTTCAGGGTGTTGCCCCCAGCTCCCAGCTGAGCCATGGCCAGAATGGTGGCCACGCCGTAGGGGGAGAAGGCCAGGTTAGACCCCTTGGAGTTCTGGGCCACCTGGGAGAAGACCCGCATCCCAAAGTCTGTCTGTTTCTCCTGCAGGTTAGAGATGGCGGCTCCGGACAGGCCGAGGAAGAACCACACGTACAGGCACAGCATCCTGGGGAGACATGGAGGAGAGGGGGAGGAGAAGGTTAGAGGACTCTAACAACATTATATACAGGTAAAGCATTCAAAGGAGAGAGGGAGGAGAGGAGAGAGCTATTAGTGAAATGATAGAGAGATCTAACAATATTGTATAAAGGGAAATTAGGAGAGGAGAGGAGAGGAGAGGAGAGGAGCGGAGAGGAGAGGAGAGGAGATGAGAGGAGAGGAGAGGAGAGGAGAGGAGAGGAGAGGAGAGGAGAGGAGAGGAGAGGAGAGGAGAGGAGAGGAGAGGAGAGGAGAGGAGAGGAAGATTAGTGAAATGATCGAAGGATCAAAGAAGAAATATCAAATTTGAAAATATGTCAGATTATTAGCTGTACAAGAGTGTTACCCGAGGGGTTACGTATAAAAATGTTAATACCATATGTTTTCTTGAAACACCCAGGTCAGTTTTTGAGTCAGCATAAAATACCTTGCAGTTGGCACACTTTCTGCTGGCTAGCTATTAGAATTCAGAACCCTTTTAAAAAGCATTTCACAGCTCGTTTATAGCTAAATCTGTTTGTAGTTGAGCTAACTTCTCATTCCACCAGACTAGTACAACCAGAGGTATGTTACAACACTTCTGGAGGAAGGATAGTAAATCAGAATAGTTCACATTCAGTCATATTCACGAGGCACAAACTGAAGGAAACGGACTAAAACTGGGAGGGACTATACCAGGACTTGTCCAATAAATTTTTTTACATTTTACTGTTGGATTGCTATGGTGTGCACTAATTAATATGACCCTGGTTCTCAATGGAAAACCTTGGCACAGAGACACAGTGAACCTGGCATTGGATTAATGTGGGTACAGACAGACATGGGTGAGACAAAACAAGAGACAAGACACAGGTGCCAGCCTTGAATATGCGGGTGTGAGACAGACATAGGGAGAGAGAGAGAGGGAGAGAGAGTGAGAGAGAGAAGGGGGGAGAGAGAGAGAGAGTGAGAGAGCGAAAGGGAGCGAGAGAGAGAGCCGGAGAGAGAGAAAGAGAGACAGACAGACAGAATGTGAGCGTGTGTGAGAGAGAAAGAGACAGAAGTGTGTTAGAAAGTAGATAGGATGAATTTGAGCTGCTGAGCGGGGGGGGGGGGGGGGGGGGGGGGGGGGGGTAAGCACCCCAACCCTAAGTAACCCTAACACTCTAACCCATCAAAGACCATGGCTTGTGCAGAACACAGTCAGTACAAGACGTGTTTCTTGCGGTTCCTACACTAGTGTTGTCTACTACTCCTCTACTCAGGCTCCCCCAGTTCAAACGTAATGGTCTGCAGGTTCTGTTTGTCCAACTTGACTCACCTCTCGTCCTGTCAAAAGCCCTTTCACTGTGTGGTGACTGACCTAGTGACTGGACAACAGACAATAGCTGTGCCCCGGGACTTCTACAGAACAGTCTACTGAAGTTTAGGGTTCAAATATTGACTCTTATACCATGGCATTGTTGAATACTCGTTTCTGATTGGCTTGAAGGGAAATAACACTGTTACAACCTCTGAGATAGTTTATAGACACCCGCGGACAGACAGAAGGTAAATATATAAGTTTCCATTTAGTGATTTGTTACATAATAATAACAACAAATTACATTTCTAAGAAGTTTCCATGAGGGGCATATTCCAAGATGTGATAAAACCTGTTCTAAAGAATAGAATAATCCAAACTCACTCTTAAATTGAAGTTGAAGTGTTGAAAGATGAACTAGTTGAAGATGATCTTGAAAGTTGCTTGAGAGTTGCTTGAGAGTCTCTGCAATAGTAGTGGGTCAGTCTTTTCCCTGTCAGTTAGAAGAGAAGCACCGGTTGAGTGTGAGTGTCTGAGTGAGAGTTCTACTGGTTTTTATAGCGTAGTCGTAGCGACATGCTTCACCCTAGGCCACTCCCTCTTCCCTCCAGGCCCCGCCCATGTAGACACGCGCCGAGAGGAAGTTATTAGTGACTATGAAGTCATCATCCGTAACTGTCTGGACTGGCCTCACTCCTTAGTGAGGCTGTGGCACACACACATGTGCAAACCAACACACACACACACACAAACACACATTCGTACATAGACACACACTAGTGCACACACACTCTCTCTCTCTCTCTCTCTGACACACACACACTCTCTCTCTCTCTCTCTCTGACACACACACACTCTCTCTCTCTCTCTCTCTGACACACACACACTCACTTATGTTCTTTGTCACTCTCTTTATGTTTCTTTTTGCACTCGGAGAAAGAGTGAAGGAGTACGTCCAGTCATGCTGTTGGGAGTGCCCACTGTCTGGCAAGGGCTGCTGGGAAGAAAAAATCCCTACTCACCAACTGGCCGATGTCCAGTTCATGCTTACTAAACCAATGTAACCATTGTTATCTTTAGAAATGCCCTCACTGAGAGCAATGAGGCTCACTATTCATGTTTAAGAGAATTAACGTGTGTACGGCTTAAAATAGTGGTTTTATGAGAGGAGAGGAACTGAGACGGACGGACAGAGAGAGAGAGTTTTTATTGTTTATTTAATTTTTGTATACACCTTTCCACCAAGGAATCCCACTGAGAAAGGAAGCTCTCTCATTGAAATGTTCTGCTTGTTCCACCTTGTACTGTGTCTAGTCATTCATCATCGTCTCTCTCTCTCTCTCTCTCTCTCTCTCTCTCTCTCTCTCTCTCTCTCTCTCTCTCTCTCCTCTCCCCCCCTCTCTGTCACCCTCTCTCTTTCCCTGACAACAACTCTTTCTCTCCCTGTCTCTTTCCCTCTCTCTCTCTCTCTCTCTCTCTCTCTCCCCCTGCCAACCCATCTCTCTCTCCCACTTTCTCTCTCTGCCAACCCCTCTCTCTCTCTCCCTCTCTCTCTCTCTCTCCCTCTCTCTCTCTCCCTCTCCCCCCCTCTCTGTCGCCCTCTCTCTTTCCCTGACAACAACTCTTTCTCTCCCTTTCTCTTCCCCTCTCTCTCTCTCTCTCTCCCTGCCAACCCATCTCTCTCTGCCAACCCCTCTCTCTCTCCCTCTCTCTCTCTCTCTTTCTCTCCCTCTCCCCCCTCTCTGTCGCCCTCTCTCTTTCCCTGACAACAACTCTTTCTCTCCCTTTCTCTTTCCCTCTCTCCCTCTTTCTCTCCCCCTGCCAACCCCTCTCTCTCTCCCACTTTCTCTCTCTGCCAACCCCTCTCTCTCTCCCTCTCTCGCTCTCTGTCTCTCAATTTAAGGGCTTTATTGGCATGGGAAACTGTAGATATGTAGATAATTAACAAAAGTGAAATAAACAATAAAAATGAACAGTAAACATTACATTCACAAAAGTTCCCAAAGAATGAAGACCTTACAAATGTCATATTATGTGCAAATAGTTAAAGTACAAAAGGGAAACTAAATAAACATAAATATGGTTTGTATTTACAATGGTGTTTGTTCTTCACTGGTTGCCCATTTCTTGAGGCAACAGGTCACAAATATTGCTGCTGTGACGGCACACTGTGGTATTTCACCAAATAGATATTATCAAAATTAGGTTTGTTTTCAAATCCTTTGTGGATCTGTGTAATCTGAGGGAAATACGTGTCTCTAATATGGTCATACATTTGGCAGGAGGTTAGGAAGTGCAGCTCAGTTTCCACCTCATTTTTTGGGCAGTGTGCACATAGCTTGTCTTCTCTTGAGAGCCAGGTCTGCCTACGGCGGCCTTTCTCAATAGCAAGGCTATGCTCACTGAGTCTGTACATAGTCAAAGCTTTCTTTAAGTTTGGGTCAGTCACAGTGGTCAGGTATTCTGCCACTGTGTACTCTCTGTTTAGGGCCAAATAGCATTCTAGTTTGCTCTGTTTTTTTGTTAATTCTTTCCAATGTGTCAAGTAATTATCTTTTTGTTTTCTCATTGCTTGGGTCTTATTGTGTTGCTGTCCTGGGGCTCTGTGGGGTTTGTTTGTGTTTGTGAACAGAGCCCCAGGACCAGCTTGTTTAGGGGGCTCTTCTCCAGGATCATCTCTCTGTAGATGATGGCTTTGTTATGGAAGGTTTGGGAATCGCTTCCTTTTAGATGATTGTAGAATTTAACTTCTCTTTTCTGGATTTTGATAATTAGCGGGTATCGGCCTAATTCTGCTCTACGTGCATCATTTGGTGTTCTACGTTGTACACGGAGGATATTCTTGCAGAAATCTGCATGTGGAATCACAATTTGGTGTTTGTCCCATTTTGCAAATTCTTGGTTGGTGAGCGGACTCCAGACCTCACAACCATAAAGGGCAATGGGCTCTATAACTGATTCAGGTATTTTTAGCCAGATCCTAATTGGTATGTCAAATTTTATGTTCCTTTTGATGGCATAGAAGGCCCTTCTTGCCTTGTCTCTCTACTCGTTCACATCTTTGTGGAAGTTACCTGTGGCGCTGATGTTTAGGCCGAGGTATGTATAGTTTTTTGTGTGCTCTAGGGCAACGGTGTCTAGATGGAATTTGTATTTGTGGTCTAGGCAACACCATTATTTCTGTCTTACTGAGACTTATTGTCAGGGCCCAGGTCCGACAGAATCTGTGCAGAAGATCTAGGTGCTGCTATAGGCCTTCCTTGGTTGAGGACATAAGCACCAGATCATCAGCAAACAGTAGACATTTGACTTCAGATTCTAGTAGGGTGAGGCCGGGTGCTGCAGACTGTTCTAGTGACCTCGCCAATTCGTTGATAAATGAAATGAAATGAACTAGTCTGCTGTTAATGATAATGCAGGTTGCTATTGATGCATATCCCACGGTAGTTTTTGGGATCAAATTTGTCTTCACTTTTGTGGATTGGGGTGATCAGTCCTTGGTTCCAAATATTGGGGAAGATGCCAGAGCCAAGGATGATGCTAAATAGCTTAAGTATAGCCAATTGGAATTTGTGGTCTGTATATTTTATCATTTCATTGAGGATGAAGCGGCAGGTAGGTAGTGGGAGGTAGCTACCAGGGTGGCAGGTAGCCTAGTGGTTAGAGCATTAGACAAGTAACCGAAAGGTTGCAAGATCGAATCCCCAAGCTGACAAGGTACAAATCTGTTGTTCTACCCCTGAACAAAGCACTGTTCCTAGGCTGTCATTGAAAATAAGATTTTGTTCTTAACTGACTTGCCTAGTTAAATAAAATATAAAGGATAGAATCAACACCACAGTCTTTTTTGGGTTGGAGGGTTTGTATTTTGTCCTGTAGTTTATACAATGTAATTGGAGAATCCAGTGGGTTCTGGTAGTCTTTAATATTTGAATCTAAGATGTGTATTTGATCATGTTTTAGCTGTTTGTTACAGGGCCAAAAATATTGAAAAATCAGGGGGGGGAGTGTTTTCCATGGAACCAACTAGTTTTCCCATCTGCAGTCTCTCTCTCTCTCCCTACCAACCCCCCTCTCTCTCCCTACCAACCCCCCTCTCTCTGTCTCTATCCCTACCAACCCCTCTCTCTCACTCTCTTTCTCCATACCACCCCCCCTCTCCCTCTCTCTCACCCTGCCAACCCCCCTCTCTCTCCCTCTCTCTCTCGCTGCCAACCCCTCTCTCTCTCTCATTCTCTCTCTCCCCCAAACCCCCCTCTATCTCTCTTGCTCTCTCACTCTCCCTCCCTACCATTCTCTCTTTCCCAGCCAACCTCTCTCTCCCTGCCACCCCCCCCCTCCCTCTCTCTCATTCTCTCTCTCCCACAAGCCCCTCTCTCTAACTATCTCTTTCCCCTCACTCTCCCTACCTACGCCCCCCCCTCTCTCTCTCTCCCACAAACCCCTGTCTCTCCCTATCGCTTTCCCTCTCACTCTCCCTACCTACCCCTCTCTCTATCTCTCTCTCTCCCTCCCTCTCTCTCTATCAACCACTCTATATTCCTCTCTTTCCCTCTCACTCTCCCTGCCTACCCCTCTCTCTCTCCCTATCTCTCTCTCTCTCTCCCTTTCTCTCCCTGCCAACCCCTCTCTCTCTCCCTCTCTCTATCCCACCAACTCTATCTCCCTCTCTCTCTAACCCTGCCAAATCCCCCCTTTCTCTCTCTCTCTCATTCTCTCTCTCCCACCAACCTCTCTCTCTCTCCCTCTCTCTCACCCACCAACCTTTCTCTCTCTTCCTCTCCCACCAACCTCTCCCTCTCTCCCTTTCTCTCTCCCATCAACCTCTCTCTCTCTCTCTCCCTCTCTCCCACCAACCTCTCTCTCTCTTTCCCACCAACTGCTCTCCCTCTCCCTCTCTCGCTCTCCCACCAACTCCTCTCTCTCCATTGTTGAGGGATGACACACACAGATCTGACACATCAGAATTCCAAATTTGGTTCTGTAGCTGCCAGCATTCCATGACCCCATACTCACAAAGTGTCTGCACGTTCACAGATGTGTGTGTTTGTGAGAAACAAACAGACAAACAGACAGTCAGACAGACAGACAGACAGACAAACACAACAGTGGAAGTGAGGTTACCATTTTCTAAATATCTCCCTGGTCTGGTATGAGGTCATTGTCACAGGGACTGTGGACAGAAAGCGAAGGGGACAATCCTGTTTGTTTGTTTGTGTGCGTGTGTGCGTGTGTGTGTGTGTGTGTTTGTGTGCATGTGCGTGTGTGTGCGTGCGTGTGTGTGTGTGTGTGTGTGTGTGTGTGTGCGTGTGCGTGTGCGTGTGCGTGTGTGTGCGTGCGTGTGCGTGTGTGTTCGTGTGTGTGTGTGTGTGTGTGTGTGTGTGTGTGCGTGCGTGTGCGTGTGTGTATGCTTTGACATTTTGGACTGTACATAAGCATTTCGCTACACTCACAATAACATCTGCTAACCATGTGTATGTGACCAATGAAATCTGATTTGATTTGACATTTTCCAGTTCTGCAACAGCTATGTGTGTTTAAAACGTGTGAAAAGTCAAATGAACCTCCACTTCACCAGAAGCCCTAAGGCCAAAACACAACAAAAGGAAAACTTGTTCGGGTCAAGTTTGATTCCGGAATGCTGGACGATCTCACAGAATTCTAGTTCCTTTCCACTCTCCTTCAAAAATGGTACTGTAACTGTAACGGTCTCCACAGCAACTGGGAAGAAGGGGGTTGGGGTGAGCTTGAGGCAACACACTTGTGATGCCAAAGAAGACATTGTAGTAAGTTTGAATCTACGATGTCATAGACTGTTAAGATTTTATTGTTGCTTTTTAAACAAGAAGTGTCATTGTTGTTGCTGTTGTTGTTGCTGTTGTTGCGTGTTCCCATGTGTTCATGCGCTTTACTGCCTGGTTACACACAACATGTTGAGAGTGTGTTGTAGATGTAAACACAACTGGTTTTCCCATCAAACAAATGAACTTCCAGTGTAGGGAAATTACACACAAACACAAATAAAACACAGCTCACAGCATTGTCCTGACATCATAGTCATCATTATTTATTTTTTTAAAAACTGAATCTCTGTCATTGTCATATTTGTTTGTATAATGAGACTAAAAATACCATTTGTCTCAAACAGACATGCTGTCACCATCGAACCCACCACCCACCCACCCACACACACCCCTCGCCCCCCTTCATTTGGTACATTCCTTATTAGGTTGTCAATGGAAATCTGGTTTGACGGCCCACTCCATTTCCTTTGAAGAGGGATGAGATGAGCATGGGAATGGGAACTCACTCTGGAACATTGGTAGTCACGCACTGTTCTGTTACTACGGGCAACAGACCAGGGGTTCTCTGTAAAAGGAATTAGGCCTAACCCAAAACACATTTTGGATGAAAGACAAATAGCTTTTATGCAACATATAAACTCCCCTTTCCGAACCACTTTCCCCCCAAAATTTGTTGAACATTTGTTTCAATTCTACTTAGGTTAATCAGGCCTGAAGGTAAACCAAAAAGATGCGGTTTTAAGGAACCGTTTTAGGCCTACCGATTGAGCAATTGGGAAAGAGATGAAAGATAAACTGTCATATATTTGAAATATGTATTGAGAAATCATCAGTGAAATGTTGGGTGTTTCTACAATTCCACAGGGAAAGAGGAACCGGTAAGCTTCTGCGGTTTTAGGGAACAGTTTTAGGCCTACTCATGGAGCGATGTAGAAAGAGAGAAACATATGATATACACTGCATTGAGAAATCATTAGCGTCAGTACAACTGCACTCATGCAGTTTGACAAGATACATTGTTTGATCATCATATGATCATCACAGTCACACACATTTGTCACGCGCATTTCATCACACATTCTTGGGCAGCCTTATCTGCAGTGGCTCATATCTAGATTCACTGGAACATTATGGGGTGTAATTTTACATGATGGGGGTCTAATATAAATCAGGAGTGATCACAATCCATCTGTTGTCACTATCAAACTCCACGTGAAATCAGTAGAGCTGGGCGATACGGACTAAATTGCCTGAATTGATGCTATAACGATAAATAGAATGATAAGTTTACAACATTGTGTATAATATTAATTTGTTTATTATGCTTTAAACTCTGACTACTATTTTGATAGTGGTAGCCATCAATTGTCCCATTAACAATCTTCCATATTAGCAAACTTCTTTCATTTCAAACTTCTCATTTCTCTAGTACAGACTACTTATCGTAATGAAAGATATCGGCAAAATGCCGGCAATAACTCGGTATGGTCGTTGTCGATCATTTTCAGTTTATCTTCCAAGCTCTAATATACAGTGCAACTCATAGACAGATAAACTGCTACATTAAAACTTAGCTCTCTCACTTTCACAGAAAAATGTATTCAACATGTGTTTAATTTCTACTGCATGATGTGTAGATGCATACGACTGATATACTACCTACCATTTACCTACCATACTACCTACCATATCCAGAATGACTTACAGTCATACATTTTAAGTATGGGTGGTCAAGGGAATCAAACCTATTATCACGACCATGCACCAAACATGCTCTACCAACTGAGCTATAGAGGTCAGCTCTAGACGGGATATTTTCGGCCCTGAGTCAGCTGGCCTGCAATCACTGCAATTATTGGTCGTCTCTATAAAATGATATATGTGCGCTGTGTATTACAACTCATAGACATCTGGTATGAATGTTTGAGTAGAGAATAAAATCTTGTTAAAGTCAGGTAGCCTAGCGGTTAAGGGTGTTGGGCCAGTAACCGAAAGGTTACTGGTTTGAATCCCGAGCCGACTAGGTGAAAAATCTGTCAATGTGCCCTTGAGCAAAGCACTTAACCCTAATTTCTCTGGATAAATCCTATTCTTAATGTAATCTCATAAGGCATGTTATTCTTAATGTAATCTAATAAGGCATGTTATTCTTAATGTAATCTAATAAGGCATATTATTCTTAATGTAATCTCATAAGGCATGTTATTCTTAATGTAATCTAATAAAGCATATTATTCTTAATGTAATCTCATAAGGCATGTTATTCTTAATGTAATCTCATAAGGCATGTTATTCTTAATGTAATCTCATAAGGCATGTTATTCTTAATGTAATCTAATAAGGCATATTATTCTTAATGTAATCTCATAAGGCATGTTATTCTTAATGTAATCTCATAAGGCATGTTATTCTTAATGTAATCTAATAAGGCATATTATTCCTAAAATTCAATTTGTTATCATCAAACTCCATACATAGGCCGTTCAAATCAAATCAAATGTTATTGGTCACAGACACATGGTTAGCAGATGTTAATGCAAGTGTAGCGAAATGCTTGTGCTTCTAGTTCCAACAGTGCAGTAATATCTAACAAGCAATCTAACAATTTCACAACAACTACCTTACACACACAAATGTAAAGGGATGGAATCAGAATATGTACATATAAATATATGGATGAGCGATGGCCGTGCAGCATAGGCAAGATGCAGTAGATGGTATAGAGTACAGTATATACATATGAGATGAGTAATGTAGGGTATGTAAACATTATTAAAGTGGCATAGTTTAGGTGACTAGTGATACATTTATTATGTCCATTTATTTAAGTGGCCAGAGATTTGAGTCTGTATGATGGCAGTAGCCTCTCTATGTTAATGATGGCTGTTTAACAGTCTGATGGCCTTGAGATAGAAGCTGTTTTTCAGTCTCTCGGTCCTAGCTTTGATGCACCTGTACTGACCTCGCCTTCTGGATGATAACGCGGTGAACAAGCAGTGGCTCGGTGGTTGTTGTCCTTGATGATCTTTTTGGCCTTCCTGTGACATTGGGTAGTGTGGGTGTCCTGGAGGGCAGGTAGTTTGCCCCCGGTAATGAGTTGTGCAGTTGCTGTACCAGGCGGTGATACAGCCCGACAGGATGCTCTCGATTGTGCATCTGTAAAAGTTTGTGAGTGTTTTAGGTGACAAGCCAAATTTCTTCAGCCTGCTGAGGTTGAAGAGGCGCTGTTGCACCTTCTTCACCACGCTGTCAGTGTGGGTGGAACATTTTAGCTTGTCCGTGATGTGTACGCCGAGGAACTTAAAACTTTCTACCTTCTCCCCTATTGTCCCGTCGATGTGGATAGGGCAGTGCTCCCTCTGCTGTTTCCTGAAGTCCACAATCATCTCCTTTGTTTTGTTGACGTTGAATGAGAGGTTATTTTCCTGACACCACACTCCCAGGGCCCTCTCCTCCTCCCTGTAGGCCTTCTCGTCTTTGTTGGTAATCAAGCCTACCACTGTAGTGTTGTCTGCAAACTTGATGATTGAGTTGGAAGCGTGCTTGGCCATGCAGTCATGGGTGAACAAGGAGTACAGGAGAGGGCTTAGAACGCACACTTGTGGGGCCCCAGTGTTGAGGATCAGCGGGGTGGAGATGTTGTTTCCTACCTTCACCAGCTGGGGGAGGCCCGTCAGGAAGTCCAGGACCCAGTTGCACAGGGCGGGGTCGAGTTTGGTGACTTAATGACGAGTTTGGAGGGTAGTATGGTGTTGAATGCTGAGCTGTGGTCAATGAACAGCATTCTTACATAGGTATTCCTCTTGTACAGATGGGATAGGGCAGTGTGCAGTGTGATGGAGATTGCATTGTCTTTGTATCCACTGGGGTGGTAAGCAAATGGAGGTGGACCTAGGGTGACAAGTAAGGTAGAGGTGATGTGATCCTTGACTAGTCTCTCAAAGCACTTCATGATGAGAGAAGTGAGTGCTACTAGGCGATAATCATTTAGTTCAGTTACTTCTGCTTTCTTGGGAACAGGAACAATGGTGGCCATCTTGAAGCATGTGGGGACAGCAGACTGGGAATGGGGAGAGATTTAATATGTCCTTAAACACTCCAGCCAGCTGGTCTGCGCATGCTCTGAGGACGTGGCTAGTGATGCAGTCTGGGCCAGCAGCCTTGCGAATGTTAACACGTTTTAATGCTTATACCATGTGTGTGTGAGGGATACTATTCCTATTAACTTCTATGCTCAACCTCTTCCAATCAGCCCACTTCACCGTACTACTACAATGGAACTGCCAGGCCAGGATTCAAACTGGACCGTGGAAGACACTTTTTGTAGTGCCGTTGACATGTATAGATCATTTCCTATCGAGCAAACACCTGCAGTGTTTACATTGAATGCGATCTCCGTGACGACACTAACATTGGCCATAAATGGTGCAGAGACGAAAAGGGTAGAATGGATTGAATCTAGGCCTTAATGTATTTCAATACATCAGCTCCTGAACCTTTACAGTATCTCTCGAATAAGAAAATAAATAATGATAAATAAAGATAAATAAAGTTGTCAGTGGTATGTGAAAACAACATTGACTCAAGACTGTGGAGAAGAGCTAAGGCCATTTCCCTTCAGCATACTCTGAAGGGAAATGACAACACAGGATGTTTTTCTTCTTCTTCTCATCTTCCTGCTGTTATGATCCATGTTTCAGTAGTTGACCTGTTCAAACTGTTTTCTGTATGTAGTGTTATATTGCGTTTGTGTTACTCTTGTCTGTAACTGTTCTGTACTGGGTCATGTGGTTGATGTTTTGTGTGGACCCCAGGAGCAGTAGCTGCTGCAGGATGAACAGCTTAATAAATAGACCAAATTAAACTGAACATACTTTACAGCCAAGGTATGAGAAAACCACAACCACACAATGACTCAACACTCTATACAATAGTTCATCCAAATATAGACTAAAATAGACTACTGGTTCCTATTTCCTTCTCGGTGCTTATTTAGGCTAGTTGTCAAGATAACACATACACACTTAAAGTATTTTGCAATGTAACCAAGAGGACAGCTGGATACTATTATTATTATTGTGGTCGTGATAGCAAACAAATAGACAACTGTGAAAAAGAGGAGAAGAATGGAAAGATTGTGGGCGAAAGGTCATAGGTCGTGGGACCAGATGGTCTGGGAGAATGAGGGATGGAGGATGGAGGATGTGATGTGTGAGGGAGGAAAAACTGGATGAGGGAAGGAGGGCAGGTAACATTAAAAGGTTGATGACAGAGGGCTGAGAGGGGAACACATGGTGAGTAGGTGGAAAAGGGATTCCCTGGAAGAGAGGCCAGCCCAGCCAGACATGCAGACCTCTGCATTTCCCTGACTCCCACTCAGCCTTCGTATTTGGCATTGAGTAAACAATGAGACGTTTTTCACCAGCAGCGAAGACATACCCAAACAGGCCAAAGGGCTTTTTACATTACTGAGCATAACCAAGCTGTTCTTAGCTGGCCTCGTTACGCGTCCATCGCAGTTAGGATGGTGCAGTATATCATCGTTGTGTTTATTCAGTCCACTAATAATGTTCTGGGGACTGGGGACTCGCTCACGGAGAGATCTGCTGAACCACATCTTCCTCATCTCTTACTGGTTGAGTAATACAGTAGATTAAGTTTTCCTTCCGCAGCGATGTGACCGAAGGTTGCAGTAGTACTAGACAGTAATATAATTGTGTTCACACACAATATCCTATGAATCGAAATGACAAAGAATGACCAACTGAGAGTGTTACTGAGCAGTATGTTAAAAATGAGAGTGATCTGTTCTACTATATGTTAAAGGTCATGGCGGGGGGGGAAAAGGTCAACTTGCTACGATGATCTGACCTCGCTACGTTAATTCTGCTTTTGAATGATGACCCTTTAATAACCCTTTAATGTAAAGTTCAAGGTTTTTCTGACGTTGTTATTTCTTTTTTGACGCATGTCTTGTCAGATAATGGCGGTTGGTTGCCCAACGAACAGTACTCAACAACAGGAAGTGAATAAGAAGGTGAAACAGTCAAGGGGGAAAACAACATTTCCTGAACACATCCCAGAGTGAGAATAGATATGATAAGTAATATCCTTTGACATTATTACACGCACGCACGCACGCACACACACACACACACACACACACACACACACACACACACACACACACACACACACACACACAATCACACACACACACACACACACACACACACACACACACACACACACACACACAATAACTAGACATTTGTGGAATTCTACAGGAGGGTCAACAAAGCATGAATGGTCATGCAGACACCATTGTCCGTTGGAGATTTCAAGCAAAGATGTCTCAGAACTACTGGAAGGGAACATGTTTTTCTAATCAATGGTTGAGACCCAAATGGGACTCTATTCCCTATATAGTGCTCTACTTTTGACCAAGCCGCTGTGTAGGGTATAGAGTGCCATTTGGGACTCAGCCAATGGTGACACAAAGAAGAGGAGGGAAGACATTGTTTTGATGCTGATAATTGTGGACTGCGGACAGAGTCTAACGCCTGAAGAATTCAGCGAGACAACGCACTCACTCTCAAAGAAAGTTCCAGACCAATGACTGGAATAATTTCTAAATGGTTGACGCCGTGCAATTAGCTCAATCATGGAGAAATACTAGGGCCCAGAGTTTCTTCTGAGCACATGACCAGACCAGGAAAACTCCAGGCCCTATTAAAGGCTACAACTCTTTCAGTGTATATTACAAGCTGCAACAAGGACCCCACTTCATGTCTAGGTGCAGGCAAAATGGAGTAGAGGCTCAACTCGAACTGGTAGATTCAACATTTATTGTAATTTGCTTTGTCATATTTGGCCTGTCCCACATGAAAAAGTACTATACTATACTATGGTATAAATACTGTGGTATTGCTATATTTATTTACTATAGTATTTACTGTAGTATTTTAGCAGACATTACTGTAGTATACTGTAGAATTTACGATAGTGTTTTAGCAGACATTACTGTAGTATACTGTAGTATTTACTGTAGTGTTTTAGCAGACATTACTGTAGTATACTGTAGTATTTACTATAGTGTTTTAGCAGACATTACTGTAGTATACTGTAGTATTTACTATAGTGTTTTAGCAGACATTACTGTAGTATACTGTAGAATTTACGATAGTGTTTTAGCAGACATTACTGTAGTATACTGTAGTATTTACTGTAGTGTTTTAACAGAATTTACTGTAGTATTTACTGTAGTGTTTTAACAGAATTTACTATAGTATTTACTGTAGTGTTTTAACAGACATTACTGTAGTATACTGTAGTATTTACTGTAGTGTTTTAACAGACATTACTGTAGTATACTGTAGTATTTACTGTAGTGTTTTTAGCGAACTTTACTTTAGTATACTGTAGTATTAACTGTTGTGTTTTAGCAGACATTACTGTAGTATTAACTGTAGTGTTTTAGCAGACATTACTGTAGTATACAGTAGTTATATGACATACAAGGCAACATTCAAGAAAACATTTTATGTAAACAATTAGCAACTAAACGTCCATAGTGTATTTTTAAATCACAATGACCACTTTCAGGATACACATGAGCATAAAATACTTTTGGGAATCAGTTTTTGTCATATCAATGTTGTCACATTATTGTTATTGAGTATTTGTATTTAAAGATAGACTGTGGAAGTTTACTAACTCATGAAACTACCACATTTCTTGTTTGAGGCTAACATGATATGCTTTTTCTCATGAGTGTGATGTCATGTGCCCCTTTTTGTCCAATGAGGTCATTTGTTGACAATATTTTCTGCAGGTAAGAATAAGTTAAGGTTTTAATATAGGGAACACATCTTCACCCTCAAGCTACCAACATATTTCACATACAGTACATGGATTACAAACTATTGAAAAAGCAACAATCACAGCAAAATATCAACTTAATTCTTATCAAAACATCATTAGACATGTCAATAATATTTACTTTCTTTTTTACCAAAATAGATTGTTATTTTAGCAAAATTACAGTTAATTTTTGAATTCTGTAAAATGAAAATGTACTTTTCCACATTTACCATTATTTTGGTTGTGGTATCATTTGGCTTTTAAAATGTTGAAGTACCCGGTAGATATTTTTTCTCTCCATGTAGTAGAAAATACTTCCTTTTAAATGAGTGGTACACCAACATTTGAAATATACTTAATTTTATTGACAAAAAGTGATTCATCCATTGACCCTGAGATGAAATGACCAAAAATACGGCTTAACTTTATTTACTTATTACCACGCTGCTAGTGAAACAAGGGAACGGTAGGGCCTATGGCAGGATGCTTAAAAAAGCATACCCAAATCCTCAAAGTCACTTCACACCAAATGTTATAGCAACCAAAGTACCATAACAAGTTGCCCATATAGAATATTGGAGGGTATTATAGGAATTCTGGTATTTATATAACATTTTCTGTAGAATAACTATTTTTAAGAGAATACACACCAATGCAGTATTATGGGTTCATTCAGACTGTAGCTGGTTTCTGTATTACAGTTCTGCCAAGTATTCATACCACTGACATATATCTAAGGCCATTTATATTTTGTGCACGATCAAACCTAGTTATAACCGTTTATAACCATGGACGAGGTCAGGGTACTCCATCTCTGCAGGTGATCTGTCTATCAGGTCAGGATCACTTCAACAGGTCCACCTAAGGATATGAATATCTTCATATTATGCCTCCAGAGAGACCAGGATTCAAATAAATACAAGTTGTATATTTTCTTAGAAAATCGACTTATCGGAGATTACACACCAATACAGCTCTCTGTGTAGATTCAGTGTAGCTGAGTTCTTCTGTATTGCAGATCTATCAAGTATTTATATCACTGGCAGATATTTTATATGCACAAAAACAAGGTCATTTTGGTTTTGTACACAGTCATACGATATTTGGTACAGAAAAGTACAATCTCAGGCGAGTACATGGGGAGCTATATCTCTGCAGATGATCTGATACAGGTTCACCTTCAACTCTCTGGTGGTGTGGATGTCTCCAGAGAAACCCGTATTCAAGTAAAGGTCCTATCTATCAAATTACTATACGTGGAATTTGGTGTGTTAGGCTGGGGTGAAAATGCTGATACAGAAACACTAAACAATGTTTTGGATTTGTTAAGAACGAGTTGATTGACAAAGTCATGCAACATTGGAAGAATTGAATGAACCACCTTTGGGCTGTGATAAAAAAAAATGCCTCTGGGGTCTTTAGTTTGAGGGTTAAGTTACTATGCTTGTATTAGCTCTATTGAGACAGCATACTAAGAGTCTGTTTCTGGTCTAACTTGCTCTTTACTAAATGTCTTTATTAGGACTAGGTTATTAAGGATTGGCCAGTAACACATGACTTTTAATGTCTGAATAACAAAACCCTTAAATAAGGCCCATCATATGGCGGCAGGGTAGCCTAGTGGTTAGAGCGTTGAACTAGTAACCGGAAGGTTGCAAGTTCAAATCCCCAAGCTGTCGTTCTGCTCCTGAACAGGCAGTTAACCCACTGTTCCTAGGCCGTCATTGAAAATACACATTTGTTCTTAACTGACTTTGCCTAGTAAAATGAATAAGACATAATATCTACTTGTATACATACTTATAAACTACAAGTTAGTACCTAATATGTGCATCTTAACATCAAGTGTTTTTTTCTTAATATTAAACAGTAAGCACTTCACAATCACGGGATCACTACAGTGATTCTACATTCTACAATATACTACACAATTCTATAGTAGGTGCTACAGGACCAAGGAATACAACATAAACCAATAAACCAATACATTGTATGTTATTCTACAGCAGGATTCCCCAAACTCGGTGAAGGAGTTCAACTAACAGAAATCAGGATTGACTGAAGAATTGCAATATTTACCTGGAGCTAACTTCGCAGATAGCACTGCTGGGTGATTTGAAGTCATAGTCAATCAATCAATGTAATAATACTCTTAGCAAAAATGTTTATCTTTAATTTACAATCTGCAGAAACTATGAGAATAGAAAGGTTCCGAACTTTTGTGAAATCACAGAACAGTTGAAAAATATATGGCAAACAGAAATCAAAACTGGATGGTGTTCAGAGATAGATGGGAGGGGATGAGTGGAGCTGAAGGATGGGACTGGATGGTGTTCAGAGATAGATGGGAGGGGATGAGTGGAGCTGAAGGATGGGACTGGATGGTGTTCAGAGATAGATGGGAGGGGTTGAGTGGAGCTGAAGGATGGAACTGGATGGTGTTCAGAGATAGATGGGAGGGGATGAGTGTAGCTGAAGGATGGGACTGGATGGTGTTCAGAGATAGATGGGAGGGGTTGAGTGGAGCTGAAGGATGGGACTGGATGGTGTTCAGAGATAGATGGGAGGGGATGAGTGGAGCTGAAGGATGGGACTGGATGGTGTTCAGAGATAGATGGGAGGGGATGAGTGGAGCTGAAGGATGGAACTGGATGGTGTTCAGAGATAGATGGGAGGGGTTGAGTGGAGCTGAAGGATGGAACTGGACGGTGTTCAGAGATAGATGGGAGGGGATGAGTGGAGCTGAAGGATGGGACTGGATGGTGTTCAGAGATAGATGGGAGGGGTTGAGTGGAGCTGAAGGATGGGACTGGATGGTGTTCAGAGATAGATGGGAGGAGTTGAGTGGAGCTGAAGGATGGGACTGGATGGTGTTCAGAGATAGATGGGAGGGGATGAGTGGAGCTGAAGGATGGAACTGGATGGTGTTCAGAGATAGATGGGAGGGGTTGAGTGGAGCTGAAGGATGGGACTGGATGGTGTTCAGAGATAGATGGGAGGGGTTGAGTGGAGCTGAAGGATGGGACTGGATGGTGTTCAGAGATAGATGGGAGGGGTTGAGTGGAGCTGAAGGATGGAACTGGATGGTGTGCAGAGATAGATGGGAGGGGTTGAGTGGAGCTGAAGGATGGGACTGGATGGTGTTCAGAGATAGATGGGAGGGGTTGAGTGGAGCTGAAGGATGGGACTGGATGGTGTTCAGAGATAGATGGGAGGGGTTGAGTGGAGCTGAAGGATGGGACTGGATGGTGTTCAGAGATAGATGGGAGGGGTTGAGTGGAGCTGAAGATAACGATTGTAAAGTTGTCTGTGTCTGTAAAATGTATATAGTATGTATAAACTGGAAGTAGAAGCCTAAGTGTTGTTGTACATTACTTTACTCCAATTAGGGGAGGGGTGGTAGGGTTAGTTGAAAATAATTAAGTTAAATATATAATATTTATATATATATTTTAAAAAATATACATATGGGGGATTGGAAAATGATGTAGACAATTATATTGGTGGAAGCAACAATCTATCTGCAATATGATAGATGATCTACCCCCCCAAAATGTTCACGTAATGATGCTGTCTCTACTTCCTCCTGAGAACGGGTGAAAAGAACATCCCCGCAGGGGATATTTTCATTGTGGACCACAGCTGGCAACAATTCAAGTGTTTATTTTCTAAATGAGTGGAAGAAAATGTTCTATTTGGTGGCTGGCTGACTTGTGTGAGCCTGCATGCTGGTTCTGGTGAGTTATTGGGAGAGGGTGTG
>NC_092155.1:13419675-13505008 GCF_045791955.1 Oncorhynchus clarkii lewisi
CAGGTGACTCATTTATCGTACCTCTGTGCAAACGCGCGTCAGTCAACCTGAAGGCCCCTTAGCTCTGTACATTTCCAGGCAGTCATTCCGCAAAGTAAAGTTTATTTAAAGATCTCTATCTTTCCATCTGTCAAGACGAGCAAAAACACGACCTGCTGAAATGTTTCCTGTCACTTGTTTTACGTGCTCCTCTGAAAAAGCTATTAAAAAAAAACTCCACACTTCTACTGTTATGATACGCCTTTTACGACCAGATGAAAATTCCCAAAAGCTGCTTTTGTGTGCTGCTATAATTTTCTCCCAGACTCTTATTCGGTAACAGCTACAATATTCACATTACAGTAACTTACTGACAAGAAAAAAACTCCCCACCTTCAGCCAAATACCTCCTCCTTCTAAATCAAATAACATTTTATCAAATCTAATTGCATTTTCTACACTCGCCGAGTACAACAGGCCTAGACCTTACAGTGAAACGCTTACTTACAAGCTCTTTCCCAACAAAGTTAAATAGGAAAAAATGTAAAACACTTTCCACACTGCGAGCAGGCTAACTCAATCCTACACCCAACCCACTGCACTAAACTGATGTGATAGAGTGTGCTTCTTCTATTAGACCTAGTGTAATAGAGGGGAGACCTCAATCAATCATTCACACTACAGTGCTGCATTCGTTTTTCCCATCTCTCCCCTCTCTCCTTTGAGGTACTCCCCAGGGAGTGTGTGTGTGTCTCCATGATTCAGAGAGGTGTGGGTTTGGGTGTGTGTCAGAACGGAGACAGGGAGTTATAGTATCCCAGTGAGACCAGAGACCTTTGACCAATGAGTACACAGTCTCTCAGTCTGACTCAAACTCAATGGAGGCCTCACTACGGTTATAACTCTCCTCTCTCTCTCTCTTTCTCACTCTCTCCTTCTCACACTCTATCCCTCTCTCTCTCTCTCTCTTTCTCTTTTAAAACACTCTCTTTCTCACTCTCTCCTTCTCACACTCTATCCCTCTCTCTCTCTCTTTCTCACTCTCTCCTTCTCACACTCTATCCCTCTCTCTCTCTCTTTCTCTCACTCTCACTCTCCTTTTCTCATTCTCTCTCACTTTCTCTCTTTCTCTTTCTCTCGTTCTCTTTTAAAACACTCTCTTTCTCACTCTCTCCTTCTCACACTCTATCCCTCTCTCTCTCTCTCATTCTCTTTTAAAACACCCTCTTTCTCACTCTCTCCTCACACTATCTCTCTCTCTCTTTTTCTCTCACTCTCACTCTCCTTTTCTCACTCTCTCTCTCTTTCTCTTTCTCTCGTTCTCTCTTTATATCTCTCTCTCTTTCATCTCACTTCCTTTCTCTCTCTCTCCTCACACTCATTAACTTTCTCCCACTTCTCCTTTCTCTTTCTCACTCTCTCTCACTCTCTTAATCTCTCTCTCTCTCTCTCTCTCTGGCTCTCTTTCCAGCTCTCTCCCCATCTCTCTCTCTCTGTCTCTCTCTACCCATCTCTCTCTCTCTCTCTCTCTCTCTCTCTCTCTCAACCCATCTCAGTCTCTCTCAATACAATGACTGTCTATTAATTTCATTACAATGATCTAACTATCAATTGATACAACTGATCAAAATGACAAGTAACTGTTGCATTACTATTAATGCATAGTTTTATGGAAACTGACAAACAATATTCCATGTTTAGATCATGAATGTTTCAGGATAACGAGATCCATTGACTCCAATTAGTGAAACATGAACCAATTGGACTACATTATCTATGGATGTAATATTTAATCATCATTCTTTATCAGACATTGTTTCTATGTCCCATGTACCACTTTTCCAGACCATGTTTTCAGATTTGACATTACTGTACACTCACCGGGCACTTTATTAGGTACACCTATCTAGTACTGGGTAGGACCCCTTTTGCCTCCACAACAGCCTGAATTATTCACGGTGTTGTACGTTAAGAGTTGCCCTTCTGCACACCACTGTTTTAAACAGCTGTTATTTGAGCATTTGTGGCCTTTCTGTTAGCTTGAATGAGTCTGGACAACCTCTCTCATTAACAAGGTGTTTTTTTCCCCACAGAACTGCCCCTCACTGAATGTGTTTTGTTTATCGCACCATTCTCTGTAAACTCTAGAGACTGTAGTGTGTAAAAATCCCAGGAAGGCAGCTGTTTCTGAGATGCTAGAATCACCATGTGTGGCATTAACAATCATACCACGCTCAAAGTTACTTAGATTATGCATCTTGCCCATTCTAATATTTGGTCGAACAACATCTAAAGCTCTCTACTTTTATATACTCTATATATTGAGTTGTAGGCAGCCACATGATTCGCTGTTCGAATGCAACCTTCTTTGATGAGCTAAATCAGGTCTGTAGAGCTGATGACATGACCTACGTCATTGTGTGGGATAATGTCAGGTTCCACCATGCTCAAATGGTGCAAGCATGGTTTCAGGCCCATCCACAATTTACCACCATGTACTTACCCCCATACTCTCCTTTCCTTAACCCGATTGAGGAATTTTTCTTCACATGGAGGTGGAAGGTATATGATAGGCGCCCTCACGAACAAGCCACCCTTCTCCAGGCCATGGGTGACGCATGCAATGACATCACGGCAGACCAGTGTCTGGAAAACATCCATTGTGATGTGGATGAGTACCTGTGGCCATATCCACAAGACAGGGTTGATGGAAATATAGAAGTACAGTAATCAATCTTTTGTTTAGCTTTTTACAGTAAGCCAGGAGAGGAACACTGCAGTGATGTTTTACAGTAAGCCAGGTGAGGAACACTGCAGTGATGTTTTACAGTAAGCCAGGAGAGGAACACTGCAGTGATGTTTTACAGTAAGCCAGGAGAGGAACACTGCAGTGATGTTTTACAGTAAGCCAGGAGAGGAACACTGCAGTGATGTTTTACAGGAAGCCAGGAGAGGAACACTGCAGTGATGTTTTACAGGAAGCCAGGTGAGGAACACTGCAGTGATGTTTTACAGTAAGCCAGGTGAGGAACACTGAAGTGATGTTTTACAGTAAGCCAGGTGAGGAACACTGCAGTGATGTTTTACAGTAAGCCAGGAGAGGAACACTGCAGTGATGTTTTACAGTAAGCCAGGTGAGGAACACTGCAGTGATGTTTTACAGTAAGCCAGGTGAGGAACACTGCAGTGATGTTTTGCAGTAAGCCAGGTGAGGAACACTGCAGTGATGTTTTACAGTAAGCCAGGTGAGGAACACTGCAGTGATGTTTTACAGTAAGCCAGGTGAGGAACACTGCAGTGATGTTTTACAGTGAGCCAGGTGAGGAACACTGTAGTGATGTTTTACAGTAAGCCAGGAGAGGCACACTGCAGTGATGTTTTACAGTAAGCCAGGTGAGGAACACTGCAGTGATGTTTTACAGTAAGCCAGGTGAGGAACACTGCAGTGATGTTTTACAGTAAGCCAGGTGAGGAACACTGCAGTGATGTTTTACAGTAAGCCAGGTGAGGAACACTGCAGTGATGTTTTACAGTAAGCCAGGAGAGGAACACTGCAGTGATGTTTTACAGTAAGCCAGGTGAGGAACACTGCAGTGATGTTTTACAGTAAGCCAGGTGAGGAACACTGCAGTGATGTTTTACAGTAAGCCAGGTGAGGAACACTGCAGTGATGTTTTACAGTAAGCCAGGTGAGGAACACTGCAGTGATGTTTTACAGTAAGCCAGGAGAGGAACACTGCAGTGATGTTTTACAGTAAGCCAGGTGAGGAACACTGCAGTGATGTTTTACAGTAAGCCAGGTGAGGAACACTGCAGTGATGTTTTACAGTAAGCCAGGAGAGGAACACTGCAGTGATGTTTTACAGTAAGCCAGGTGAGGAACACTACAGTGATGTTTTACAGTAAGCCAGGTGAGGAACACTGCAGTTAACCTTTAACTGTTTTTTCTTTTTTTGTAGCTAATTACTTTTGCTTTGATTCAAAGAAACCTATGTTCTGATTTATTGCATTTCATCAATACATTTCTTTTTTTTTTCACTGATTCCACTGTGTCTGTAGTATTCGCTCCACTAGTCCTTTTACAGTGATGTATTTACGTGTAGTAGCATAATGAAACATGTATCACATATTTTGTACTACAATATTTAATGATTGTATGAACAACTACGCAGTGAAACTATCGGTATCTTGTGTGTGGGTGATCTAAACGAACGTTCAAATCAAATCAAATACATTTTTATTTGTCACACACACATGGTTAGCAGATGTTATCGCCAGTGTAGCGAAATGCTTGTGCTTCTAGTTCCGACCATGCAGCAATATCTAACAAGTAATCTAACCTAACAATTTCACAACAACTACCTTATCCACACAAGTGTAAAGGAATGAATGAGAATATGTACATATCAATCAATATATGAATGAGTGATGGCTGAACGGCATAGGCAAGATGCAGTAGATGGTATAGAGTACAGTATATACATATGAGATGAGTAATGTAGGGTATGTAAATATTATATAAAGTGGCATTGTTTAAAGTGGCTAGTGATACATTTATTACATCAAGATGGCAAGATGCAGTAGATGGTATAGAGGACAGGTTTCCCCCGGTGATGCGTTCTGCAGACCTCACTACCTTCTGGAGAGCCTTACGGTTATGGGCGGAGCAGTTGCCATACCAGGCGGTGATACAGCTCGACAGGATGCTCTCGATTGTGCTTCTGTAAAAGTTTGTGAGTGTTTTTGGTAACAAGCCAAATTTCTTCAGCCTCCTGAGGTTGAAGAGGTGCTGCTGCGCTTGGGGGTGGACCATTTCAGTTTGTCCGTGATGTGTACGCCGAGGAACTTAAAACTTTCCACCCTCTCCACTACTGTCCCGTCGATGTGGATAGGGGGCTGCTCCCTCTGCTGTTTCCTTAAGTCCACAATCATCTCCTTTGTTTTATTGACATTGAGAGTGAGGTTATTTTCCTGACACCACACACCGAGGGCCCTCAGTTCCTCCCTGTAGGCCGTCTCGTCGTTGTTGGTAATCAAGCCTACCACTGTAGAGTCGTCTGCAAACTTGATAATTGAGTTGGAGGCGTGCATGGCCACGCAGTCGTGGGTGAACAGGGAGTACAGGAGATGGCTGAGAACGCACCCTTGTGGTGCCCCAGTGTTGAGGATCAGCGGGGTGGAGATGTTGTTACCTACCCTCACCACCTGGGGGCAGCCCGTCAGGAAGTCCAGGACCCAGTTGCACAGGGCGGGGTCGAGACCCAGGGTCTCGAGCTTAATGACGAGTTTGGAGGGTACTATGGTGTTGAATGCTGAGCTGTAGTCAATGAACAGCATTCTTACATAGGTATTCCTCTTGTCCAGATGGGTTAGGGCAGAGTGCAGTGTGATTGCGATTGCGTCGTCTGTGGACCTATTGGGGCGATAAGCAAATTGGAGTGGGTCTAGGGTGTCAGGTAGGGTGGAGGTGATATGGTCCTTGACTAGTCTCTCAAAGCACTTCATGATGACAGAAGTGGGTGCTACGGGGCGGTAGTCATTTAGCTCAGTTACCTTAGCTTTCTTGGGAACAGGAACAATGGTGGCCCGCTTGAAGCATCTGGGAACAGCAGGCTGGGATAAGAATTGATTAAATATTTCCGTAAACACACCAGCCAGCTGGTCTGTGCATGCTCTGAGGACGCGGCTGGGGATGCCGTCTGGGCCTGCAGCCTTGCGAGGGTTAACACGTTTAAATGTTTTACTCACGTTGGCTGCAGTGAAGGAGAGCCCGCAGGTTTTCATAGCGTCCTCAAAGCGAGAAAATAAGTTGTTTTGTCTGTCTGGGAGCAAGGCATCGTGGTCCGCAACGGGGCTGGTTTTTCTTTTGTAGTCTGTGATTGACTGTAGACCCTGCCACATACCTTTCGTGTCTGAGCCGTTGAATTGCGACTTTACTTTTGTCTCTATACTGATGCTTAGCTTGTTTGATTGCCTTGCGGAGGGAACAGCTACACTGTTTGTATTTGGTCATGTTTCCGGTCACCTTGCCCTGATTAAAAGCAGTGGTTTGCGCTTTCAGTTTTGCGCGAATGCTGCCATCAATCCATAGTTTCTGGTTGGGGAATGTTTTAATAGACGCTGTGGGTACAAAATCACCGATGCACTTGCTAATAAACTCGCTCACCGAATCAGCATATTCATCAATGTTGTTGTTTGACGCTATGCGGAACATATCCCAGTCCACGTGATCGAAGCAATCTTGAAGCATGGAATCCGATTTGTCGGACCAGTGTTGAACAGACCTGAACGTGGGTGCTTCCTGTTTTAGTTTCTGTCTATAGGCTGGGAGCAACAAAATGGAGTTGTGGTCAGCTTTTCCGAAAGGAGGGGAGGGGAGGGCTTTATATGCATCGCGGAAGTTAGAATAACAATGATCCAGGGTTTTGCCAGTCCGGGTTGCGCAATCGACATGCTGATAGAATTTAGGGAGCCTTTTTTTCAGGTTAGCCTTGTTAAAATCCCCAGCTACAACAAATGCAGCCTCAGGATATGTGGTTTCCAGTTTACATAGAGTCGAATGGAATGAAGTTATTTTATGGCCGTCGATGTGTCTGCTTGGGGGGGAATATACAGGACTGTGATTATGATCGAAGAGAATTCTCTTGGTAGATAATGTGGTCGGCATTTGATTGTGAGGAATTCTAAGTCAGGTGAACAAAAGGACTTGAGTTCCTGTATGTTGTTATGATCACACCACGTCTCGTTAATCATAAGGCATACACCCCAGCCCTTCTTCTTACCAGAGAGATGCTTGTTTCTGTCGGCGCGATGCGGGAAGAAACCAGGTGGCTGTACCGACTCAGATAGAGTGTCTCGGGTGAGCCATGTTTCCGTAAAAACAAAGAACGTTACAGTCTCTGATGTCTCTCTGGAATGCTACCCTTGCTCGGATTTCGTCTACCTTGTTGTCAAGAGACTGGATATTGGCGAGTAGTATGCTCGGGAGCGGTGCGTGATGTGCCCGTCTACGGAACCTGACCAGAAGACCGCTCTGTCTGCCCCTTCTGCGGCGCCGTTGTTTTGGGTCGCCTACTGGGATCCGATCCATTGTCCTGGGTGGTGATCCACACAGAGGATCCGCTTCAGGAAAGTCGTATTCCTGGTTGTAATGTTGGTGAGTTGACGTTGCTCTTATATCCAATAGTTCCTCCCGACGGTATGTAATACAAAGATTTCCTGGGGTACCAATGTAAGAAAGAACACATAAAAAAACTAAATACTGCATAGTTTCCTAGGAACGTGAAGCGAGGCGGCCATCTCTGTCGGCGCCTGAAGTCCTATGGTATTTCATGATAAATGAGTTACTTGAACCAACGATTCTGCAAGTGCAAGGTTTCTTTAATGATATGAATGCACAATGCAATGTTTTGAACATTGGACAGCCTGGGTTACAAGTGATGACCGTTTTGAGGTTTGTGTCTAGTGTTTTGAAAAATGACCACAAGGTCCTGAAATTAGTGCCAAAGTAATTGTTAAAAACTGAATGTAAAAGCGCTGCTCTTACTAACACATCATGATTTGGTATTGTTAAGCATATTCAGGTTTACAATGGATAGGAAGTGGCATGAAACAGCTGTTATCTACATAGAAATGTACGTGTATATTTTAGGCTTTGCTAGATCATGTTACTGTGTGTGCGTGTATGTGTGCATGTATGTATGTGTGTGCGTGTGCGTGCATGTGAGTGTGTGTGTGCGCGTGTGTGTGCATGCGTGTGAGTGCATGTGTGTGTGCACGTGTGTGTGTGTGCATGTGAGTGTGTGTGTGTGTGTGCATGTGTGTGTGCATGCATCTGAGTGTGTGTGTGTATGTCTGTGTGTGTGTGTGTGTGTGTGTGTGTGTGTGTGTGTGTGTGTGTGTGTGTGTGTGTGTGTGTGTGTGTGTGTGTGTGCGTGCGTGTGTATGTTTGTGGGTGCATGTGAGTGTGTGTATGTGTGTGTGATGCTACCATCATATGCCTGCGTCATTTCAACGGAAAGAGTTCTTTAAAACCCCTGCAATGATGCGGTGCAATTACTGACTGATTTTCTCTCTCAGTCTCTCTTTACTTCTCTCTCTATAGCCTCTCTCTCTCTCTCTCTCTCTCTCTCTCTCTCTCTCTCTCTCTCTCTCTCTCTCTCTCTCTCTCTCTCTCTCTCTTTGTCACAGCTTTTAAATGGATCGCCACTCCGGTAAATTGTATAATTTCATATAATTTTGTATGACGTTCTTTTAAGAAGTCAAGTTTTATTCCATTTCCTGTTTGAATTAAATAATTAAAAATGGCCCCCTATATTACATAGAGAGAGTAGCCAAGGATCATATCACCTCTACCTTACCTGTCACTCTAGACGCACTTCAATTTGCTTAGCGCCCCAATAGATCCACAGACGATGCAATCACCATCACACTGCACATTGCCTTATCCAATCTGGACAAGAATGCTGTTCATTGACTATAGCTCAGGATTCAACACCATAGTAACCTCCAAGCTCATCATTAAGCTCGGGGCCCTGGGTCTGAACCGCCTTGTGCGACCGGGTCCTGGACTTCCTGATGGGCCGCCCCCAGGTGGTGAAGGTAGGAAACAACACCTCCACTTCGCTGATCCTGAAGACAGGGGCCCCACAAGGCTGCGTGCTCAGCCCCCTCCTGTATTCCCTGTTCACCCATGACTCTGTGGCCTTGCATGCTTCCAACTCAATCATCAAGTTTGCAGATGACACTACAGTAGTAGGTGTGAATACCAACAATGACGAGACAGCCTACAGGGAGGAGGTGAGGGCCCTCAGAGTGTGGTGTCAGGAAAATAACCTCACACTCAACATCAACAAAACAAAGGAGATGATCGTGAACTTCAGGAAACAGCAGGGGGAGCACCACCCATCCACATTGACGGGACAATAGTGGAGAAGGTGGAAAGCTTCAAGATCCTCAGAGTACATATCACTGACGATTTGAAAGGGCCCACCCACACAGACAGTGTTGTGAAGAGGGCGCAACAGCGCCTCTTCAACCTCAGCAGGCTGAAGAAATTCAGCTTGGTCCCTAAGACCTTCATAAACTTTTACAGATGCACAATTGAGAGCATCCTGTCGGGCTGTATCACCGCCTGGTACGGCAACTGCACCGCCCTCAACCGCCAGGCTCTCCAGACGGTAGTGGTGTCTGCACAACGCATCACCGGGGGCAACCTGTCCTCCAGGACACCTACAGCACCCAATGTCACAGGAAGGCCAAAAAGATCATCAAGGACATCAACGACCTGAGCCACAGCCTGTTCACCCCGCTATCATACAGAAGGTGAGGTCAGTACAGGTGCATCAAAGCTGGGACAGAGAGACTGAAAAACAACTTTTATCTCAAGGCCATCAGACTGTTAAACAGCCATCACAGTATATATTGTATTCTACTGTATTTTAGTCAATGTCACTCCGACATTGCTCGTCCTAATATTTATATATTTCTTAATTCCATTCTTTTACTTTAAGATTTGTGTTTTTTTGTGAATTGTTAGATACTACTGCACTGTTGAAGCTAAGAACACAAGCATTCCGCAATAACATCTGCTACATATGTGTATATGATTTGATTTGATCTGAATAAATCAAATCAAATGTTATTTGTCACATGCGCGGAATACCTTACAGTGAAGCGCTGACTTACAAGCCCAATGCAGTTTTAAGAAAACACCTAAAAAAGAAAGAGATAAAAATAACTAATAATTAAAGTGCAGCAGTAAAATAACAGTAACGAGGCTATATACAGGGGGTACTGGTACAAGGTCAATGTGTGGGGGTACAGGTGTCAAGGTAATTGAGGTAATATGTACAGTTGAAGTCGGACGTTTACATACACTTAGGTTGGAGTCATTAAAACTTGTTTTTCAACCACTCCGCAAATTTCTTGTTAGCAAACTATAGTTTTGGCAAGTCGGTTAGGACATCTACTTTGTGCATGACACAAGTCATTTTTCCAACAATTGTTTACAGACAGACTATTTCACTTAGAATTCACTGTATCACAATTCCAGTGGGTCAGAGGTTTACATAAACTAAGTTGACTGTGCCTTCAAACAGCTTGGAAAATTCCAGAAAATGATGTCATGGCTTTAGAAGCTTCTGATAGGCTAATTGACATCATTTGAGTCAATTGGAGGTGTACCTGTGGATGTATTTCAAGGCCTACCTTCAAACTCAGTGCCTCTTTCCTTGACATCATGGGAAAATCAAAAGAAATCAGCCAAGACCTCAGAAAAACAATTGTAGACCTCCACAAGTCTGGTTCATCCTTGGGAGCAATTTCCAAAAACCTGAAGATACCACGTTCATCTGTACAAACAATAGTATAGTATAAACACCACGCAAGTATAAACACCATCTGACCACGCAGCCGTCATAACGCTCAGGAAGGAGATGCATTCTGTCTCCTAGAGATTAACGTACTTTGGTGGGAAAAGTGCAAATCAATTCCTGATCAACAGCAAAGGACCTTGTGAAGATGCTGGAGGAAACAGGTACAAAAGTATCTATATCCACAGTAAAACGAGTCCTATATCGACATAACCTGAATGGCCGCTCAGCAAGGAAGAAGCCACTGCTCCAAAACCCCCATAAAAAAGCCAGACTACACTTTGCAACTGCACATGGGGACAAAGATCATACTTTTTGGAGAAATGTCTTCTGGTCTGATTAAACAAAAATACAAACCTGACTCAGTTACACCAGCTCTGTCAGGAGGAATGGGGCAAAATTCACCCAACTTATTGTGGGAAGCTTGTGGCAGGCTACCCGAAACGTTTGACCCAAGTTAAACAATTTAAAGGCAATGCTACCAAATACTAATTGAGTTTATTTAAACTTCTGGGAATGTGATGAAAGAAATAAAAGCTGAAATAAATCATCCTCTCTACTATTATTCTGACATTTCACATTCTTAAAATAAAGTGGTGATCCTACCTGACCTAAAACAGGGATTTGTACTAGGATTAAATATCAGGAATTGTGAAAAACTGAGATTAAATGTATTTGGCTAAGGTGTATGTAAACTTCCGACTTCAACTGTACATGTAGAGTTATTAAAGTCAATAATTTCTCACATTGTAAATAGTCTGTCATTGTTTCGAAGAAAAAGTCTTGACAGTGAGAAAAGGATGCATCATTTCAGGAAATGCAATATAGTATTAGAGTTAAATGAGGGGGAGAGAGAGAGAGAGAGTAATGCAAGATTTCATATTTAAGTTATGAGTCGATAACGAGTCAACTCAAGTGCTCATCTCATAAGGTACAGCTGTGGAAGTCATTTTGTGAGTTATATTTAATTTGTACAGATGGAGAGGTGTATTAGTGAATGATAAAGACATCTACAGGGCCTGAGGTATAAAGGAATTTTAAACTCACATTTTAAAAAATCTTAAATTAGCTTAAAACCTGGTGAATTAGGTATTTTGTAAAATAGAGAGATGAGGACATAGAGAGAGAGAGAGAGAGAGAGAGAGAGAGAGAGAGAGAGATGGGAGAGAGAGAGAGAACGGAAAAACATTAAAAAGAGAAAAATTCAACAAAAAACATAATTTTGCTGGAGGGGCTTCAGTCAATGGTCCTTCATGTAGAATGAGTCAGTCCCTCCACTAATGTCTTCCCCATGGCAATACGTTCTATGAACCCCACGGTTTTCTCAGCCAAATAGCACTGTACAGTAGATCATGATATATGACACTCACGCACATTTGCACGCACACACATAAACACACACACATGCACACACATGAACATAAACATAGACACACTCACCCACATGTCATAATATCTTTGGCACTCTGGGAAATGACAACAGGAAATGACATCATGGTAGTTCTAGAATGAGAAGAGCATATGCATGCGACAGATTAGACACATATCCTGAGACAAGACAAAAAAGCAGGAACACACATAGAAGCATACACACACACACACACACACACACACACACACACAGACACACACACACATAGAAGAATAGACACACACACACACACACACACACACAGCGATAGAAGCATAGACACACAAACACACACACACACAAAAAACATTTGTATTTCACCACTTTTCCCAGCAATATGTCCCTTGATTACCAGTAAAAGATCCTTATCCTTACTAAAGCACCATTTATATTATGTTATGAAAAGTACACTTATCCAGGCATCATTACAAAAACCTTTGAAACAACACAATAGATTGCATCATAAAGAGAATGTTTTTCCTCAGAACATACAGTAGGCCTATAGATCCAACAAATATGCCAAGGTCGTTAGGCCTATGGGACTGCGGTAAAATCGAACAGAAAATTACCAGTAAAATAACATTATTGTTACTAACATCCAATTGACAATAGGCCTACTGTATTCAATTAGTATTACTGTCATGTGTCACGCCTGCTCCCCCTCTCTGGTGCTCGAGTGCGCCAGGCTGCCCATCATTACACACACCTTTCACCATCGTTACGCGCATCAGCACTTCATGGGATTCACCTGGACTCTATTACTTTATTGATTACCCCCCCTCATATCTGTCACTTCATCAGTTTCTTCCCTGTATCTGCATTAATGTTGTTATATTTCGCTGTCCAGACACTGTCCGTGTTCTGTTTCATGTCCGTTGTTTATTAAATGTTCACTCCCTGTACTTGCTTCTCGTCTCCCAGCATCAGTCCTTACAGATTGCAGACGATATTGGAAGCACCAGGGAATTTTTTTTGTTTTGGGGGGGGGGATTTGGTGACGTCGGGTCTCAAGGCTGAGCTGGAGGCAGCGAAAGCCGAGAGGCGGTGGTATGAGGAGGCAGCGCGGCTGGAAGCCCGAAAAGCAGCCCCAAACATTTCTTGGTTGGGGACACGGGAGTGTGGCGAAGTCGGGTAGGAGACCTGCGCCAACTCCCTGTGCTTACCGTGGAGAGAGAGGGACCAGGCAGGCACCGTGTTATGCCTCGAGGCGCACGGTGTCCCCGGTGCGCAGGCATAGCCTGGTGCGGTACATAGCAGCGCCTCGTATCGGCCGGGCTAGAGTGGGCATCGAGCCAGGTGCCATGAAGCCGGCTCAGCGCATCTGGTCTCCAGTGTGTCTCCTCGGGCCAGGGTACATGGCACCAGCCTTACGCATGGTGTCCCCGGTTCGCCCGCACAGCCCAGTGCGGGCTATTCCACCTCGCTGCACTGGCCTGGCTACGGGGAGCATTCAACCAGGTCAGGTTGGGCAGGCTCGGTGCTCGAGAGCTCCAGAGCGCCTTCATGGTCTGGTCTCCCGCACCAGGCTGTCTCTCCGTCTCCTCCCTACAGGTGCTCCCGCATGTCCAGTGCTGCCAGAGTCTCCCGTCTGTCCTGAGCTGTCAGAGTCTCCCGTCTGTCCTGAGCTGCCAGAGTCTCCCGTCTGTCATGAGATGCCAGAGTCTCCCGTCTGTCCTGAGCTGCCAGAGTCGCCCGTCTGTCCTGAGCTGCCAGAGTCGCCCGTCTGTCCTGAGCTGCCAGAGTCGCCCGTCTGTCCTGAGCTGCCAGAGTCGCCCGTCTGTCCTGAGCTGCCAGAGTCGCCCGTCTGTCCTGAGCTGCCAGAGTCGCCCGTCTGTCCTGAGCTGCCAGAGTCGCCGGTCAGCCAGGAGCTGCCGGAGCCGCCTGTCATGCCGGCGCTGCCGGAGTCGCCCTTCACTCCGGAGCTGCCGGAGTCTCCCGCCTGTCCGGTGCTGCCGGAGTCTCCCGCCTGTCCGGTGCTGCCGGAATCTCCCGCCTGTCCGGTGCTGGCGGAATCTCCTGTCCGTCCGGTGCTGCCGGAATCTCCCGTCCATTCGGGACCCGTGGCTTGGGTCCCCAGTCCGAGGTCGGCGGCGAGGGTTGCCACGTTAAAGAGGCCACGGAGGTGGGTAAAGATGCGGAGAAGGACTATGGTGGAGTGGGGTCCACGTCCCGCGCCAGAGACGCCACCGCGGACAGACACCCACCCAGACCCTCCCCTATAGGTTTAGGTTTTGCGGCCGTAGTCCGCACCTTTGGGAGGGGGTACTGTCACGTTCTGACCTTAGTTCTATTATTATGTCTTTGTTTTAGTATGGTCAGGGTGTCAGTTGGGTGGGTTGTCTATGTTCCTTTTTCTATGTTTTGGGATTTCTGTGGCCTGGTATGGTTCTCAATCAGAGGCAGCTGTTTATCGTTGTCCCTGATTGAAAACCATATTTAGGTAGCCTGGGGTCACTTTTGAGTTGTGGGTGATTATTCTCCGTGTTTGTGTTTGTTACGGGACCGTTTCGTTTGTTTCACTTGGTTATTTTGTATTTTTGTAGTGTTCAGTTTGTCTGATTAAAATGGACACTTACCACGCTGCAAATTGGTCCGACCTCTCTTACTCCTTATCAGAGGAAGACGACAAACGTTACACTAAGCTTTATACAACATGCTAGAACTCTAAGCTTTATAGAACCTGCTAGAAGTCTAAGCTTAATACAACAACATGCTAGACATTATAACTTTATATAACAACATGCTAGAACTCTAAACGTTATACAACACTGTATTTCACTGATTCTGTTCAGGGTGAAATAAGATTAGGAATGGTGATTGTCGGTGATGACGGCGTTGAGGCTGCTGTTAGCCAAGCGGTTAAGAGTGTTGGGCCGGTAACTGAAAGTTGGCTGGTTTGAAACGCCTAGCCGACCAGATTAAAAATCTGTTGGTGTCCACTTGAGCAAGGCACTTAACCTTAATTGCTACTGTAAATTGCTCGGGATAAGTGCGTCTGCTAAAATCACACAGCAGAAGATATTACCCAGATGATGAAACTTTTGTTCTAAATGACTCAAATTAACGTAGAGGAAATTCCTGAATGACTACTCTGGCTACAGTAGAGGTTTAAAGTGAGTGTTTGGTTAGAGCAGAGGTTAGCTTGATGGTCTCTGTAATGGATTAGTAAGAGACCTCCAGGGGAAAGTAAGAGAGGGTTACTGATTTGGAAAGAATTAGAAAAATGAGTCTAACTGAAACTACATAGTGGCACCAGGCATGATTTGTGGTTTATGTGTGGGGTGGGGTCAGGGGGAGCGAGAGAGAGAAAGAGAGAGAGAGAGAGAGAGAGAGAGAGAGAGAGAGAGAGGAGGAGGAGAGAGAGACTCAGTGAACCTTACTCTCAGACCTCTAAGCTTTATACAACATGCTAGACATTATACCTTTATATAACAACATGCTAGACCTCTAAGCTGTAAACAACATGCTATACCTCGAAGCTTTAAACAACATGCTAGACCTCTAAGATTTATACAACAACATGCTAGACCTCTAAACTTTATACAACATGCTAGACCTCTAAACTTTATACAACATGCTAGACCTCTAAACTTTATACAACAACATGCTAGACCTCTAAACTTTATACAACAACATGCTAGACCTCTAAACTTTATACAACATGCTAGACCTCTAAACTTTATACAACATGCTAGACCTCTAAACTTTATACAACAACATGCTAGACCTCTAAACTTTATACAACATGCTAGACCTCTAAGCTTTTTACAACATGCTAGACCTCTAAACTTTATACAACATGCTAGACCTCTAAACTTTATACAACAACATGCTAGACCTCTAAACCTTATACAACATGCTAGACCTCTAAACTTTATACAACATAATTCTAGACATCTAACCTTTATACAACATGCTAGACCTCTAAACTTCATACAACAACATGCTAGACCTCTAAGCTTAATACAACAACATGCTAGACCTCTAAACTTTATACAACATGCTAGACCTCTAAACTTTATACAACAACATGCTAGACCTCTAAACTTTATACAACATGCTATATCTCTAAGCTTTATACAACATGCTATATCTCTAAGCTTTATACAACATGCTAGACCTCTAAGCTTTATACAACATGCTAGACCTCTAAGCTTTATACAACATGCTAGACCTCTAAACTTTATACAACAACATGCTAGACCTCTAAACTTTATACAACAACATGCTAGACCTCTAAACTTTATACAACATGCTAGACCTCTAAGCTTTTTACAACATGCTAGACCTCTAAACTTTATACAACATGCTAGACCTCTAAACTTTATACAACAACATGCTAGACCTCTAAACCTTATACAACATGCTAGACCTCTAAACTTTATACAACATAATTCTAGACATCTAACCTTTATACAACATGCTAGACCTCTAAACTTCATACAACAACATGCTAGACCTCTAAGCTTAATACAACAACATGCTAGACCTCTAAACTTTATACAACATGCTAGACCTCTAAACTTTATACAACAACATGCTAGACCTCTAAACTTTATACAACATGCTATATCTCTAAGCTTTATACAACATGCTATATCTCTAAGCTTTATACAACATGCTAGACCTCTAAGCTTTATACAACATGCTAGACCTCTAAGCTTTATACAACATGCTAGACCTCTAAACTTTATACAACAACATGCTAGACCTCTAAACTTTATACAACAACATGCTAGACCTCTAAACTTTATACAACATGCTAGACCTCTAAACTTTATACAACATGCTAGACCTCTAAGCTTTTTACAACATGCTAGACCTCTAAACTTTATACAACATGCTAGACCTCTAAACTTTATACAACATGCTAGACCTCTAAGCTTTATATACCTGTCGCCACAAGAAAAGGGCAACCAGTGAAGATAAAACACAACACATATTTATGTTTATTTATTTTCCCTTTTGCACATCGTTACAACACTATATACAGACATAATGTGACATTTTAAATGTCTTTATTCTTTTGGAAGTGTAATGTTTACTGGTCGTTTTTTATTTCAGTTTAATTTCACTTGCTTTGGCAATGTTAAATTGAATTGAGTTGGTTTGAAAGTATCTTTGACTACACTACCCCCTTCTGGAACAAACGTGATATTACATGACACGAGGTGATCAGTCTCACTGCTGTAATGAAACCCGTCTTTAGAAAACGTTAAGAACAAATTCTTATTTACAATTACTGCCTAACACGGACGACGCTGGCCCAATTGTGCGCCGTTGTAATGGACACCGAATCACTCCCGGATGTAATACAGTCTGGATTCGAACCAGGGGCTGTAGCGACGCCTTTTTGTGCTGAAGTGAAGTGCATTAGATGGCTGCGACACTCGGGAGTCCAAATTTCACTCGAGTGTACAGATTGTGGTCAGATTGCAGTATAACTGCAGTAACCTGTAGTATAACTTTTGAATCAAAATTGCAGTCAGATTGCACTTTAACTGCGGTGAACTGTAGTATAACTGTAGTTAGAGTGCATTATAACTGCCGTGTACTACAACTCTGCGTCCAAAATAACACCGTTTTTTTATGCAGTAATTTTGCAGTGTTAAAGCAGTTACAGTGCAGTATAACTGCAGTTCAACAGCAATACACTGCAGTTATCTGCAATTACTGCGTCCAAAATATCACAGCGGAGTGCTTTTACGGCAGTTTCAAAACTAATCTTTTTTTAAGGGTGTGCATGTTTCAAAATACTGTGGTTAAAAAATCCTGAATGGAATAGGCAAAGCCAGTCAGTAGCCTATGTCCCAAAATCTTTTAAATACCCCTGGACTAGTCTTTTACTTTTAAAACAATAAAACTGTATGTGATTTTGTTCTCAGGATATGTTTAGCAACATCACATATAGTCTACCCAATAAGTTAATACATTCAAAGTTACATATTTATTCGGAATACAGCTTGGACATGAACTAACTAACTTTCGCTTCGAGTTTTCACAACGTCCCTGTCTGAATTTTTTTGAGTGATCAATGTGAATTGACCTTGATATTCTCTCGTTGGTCCGTCTTCATTGGAGTAGCTGGTGCAGGTACCCATATAAACTGATGTAAACATATAGAAACGTATAGAAACGAAGTGTAGTTTCACGATGAGGCGTTTTACTTGCGCAAAATGTTAACCAACAATCGCTGCGAGCAGGGTTCGAACCTGCGCGGGAAGATCCCATTGGATTTCAAGTCCAACGCCTTAACCACTCGGCCATCGCAGCTGCTGTTGTAGTTAAGTAGGAGTTGTATATAAAATATTGTCTTAACCTGTCAATGAACAATTTGTTACATTGTTATTTCCAGTAACTGTTGGAATTATGTAGCAACGTGTACGTCTATCTGTTTGTACCTGTCTACTTTTACAAATTGCCATGTGGTACAGCGCGCATAAATACACAGTACACTGCGTGCACAGGCACAATATAGCCTACACAACGAGAATCATGCGCCATTTTGTTCGAATCTGTATTTAGGTGGCAGTAGTGAGCTATGAATAAACGTTCATTACATTAGATAGTGTTCTGGCCTGTGCATGAACCATTGACATAGATAAACTATCTCTTGTTTAACCTAACCCCCTTACACAATGTATATGCAAAGTCAGTATCTCTCTCTCTCTCTCTCTACAACCCACACAAGCATCTTGGGACTCATCTCAAGTTGGTACAGCCAATCTGCCAATTTTTATTTCCAGGTGATCCTGGTTGCCAAGAGTGTGCAAAACTGTCATCAAGGCAAAGGGTGGCAACTTTGAAGAATCTGAATTGTTGGTTACTACATGATTTAATATGTGTTATTTCAGTGTTGATGTCTCCACTATTATTCTACAATGAAGAAAATAGTATTGAAATCATCAGATCAGAGTAAGGTTATTATAGTCAAGGAAAACGGAAATGAAAACTAATCATGAAAAAACAATTGAGAGAAATACAATAATTAACAAATACGTTTGAAAAAACTATAACTATACTGAAACTATTATTTTTGACGCCAAAACTAACTGAAATAAAATAAAATAAACACCATTAATTATGTTCACTTTCAGTTTTTCTAAACTTTGGGCAGAAATGTAAATGCGTTTTCAAGCTTTTGGGGGTTTACTGAACCTGGACGGTCAATGTCAATTCAAATAGGCCTAACTTGTACATCATTATCACTTAGTATCAATAGAAAAACGAAATAGAAATATACACCAACATTTTTTTTTTTTTTAATAATTAAAAAATATATATAAATAAAAATGAATATAAAAACACTATAATGAATACCCTTGGATCAGAGGAACACCTCTCTTTCCATCTACGTCAATGTTTTATTAATATATTACCAGGCTTTTATTATTACCATATTATCACACCTATGACACACTTATTTCCTAGTGTGTGTGTGTGTGTGGTTGTGTGTGAGTGTGTGTGTGTGCCTGTGTGCGTGGCAGGGCTTGTACCAGGCACAGGCTGGTAGATAGGGTGCGACGTTCATGCAACAGGGGCCATAAACCTTATTGGCATCCGCTTCAGAACTGACTGTAACCTGTTATGTTATCTGTCTCCTACAGTCACCAAACAATAAACTGTCCATTGATATTTAAAACATGTTTTAATGATGCAATTGCCGTTTGAATTTGAGGAAATTCCACTTCTGTAGTCAAAACACTTCTGTAAAATAATTTAGTGTAGAGAAGTTGATGGAAAACAAGCATGACAAAATTATTGCTTTCTGTTGTCTCGCCAAACATACAGTAGGCTATAGCTTGTCTGTCACGACTTCTGCCGACGTCGATGCCTCTCCTTGTTCGGGCGGTGCTCGGCGGTCATCGTAGTCGGTCTTCTAGCCTTCGCCGATCCATTTTTTCATTTTCCATTTGTCTTGTCTTGTTTTCCCACACACCTGGTTCTCATTTCCCTCATTATGTGTTGTGTATTTAACCCTCTGTTTCCCTCGTGTCTTTGTGTGGTATTGTTTATTCTGTTTCATGTATTGCGCACGTTAGTCTTTTGCGCTGGGTTATGTTAACCTGTATTGTTATTTCGTGTTCACTTTGCAGTGTGTTTTTGGTTCGCCAAAATAAAAGGCTCCATTGGCTACACCATATCTGCTCTCCTGCACCTGATTCCTTTACAACCATTTACGCATAGCTGACATTGTCAAAGGATGAATGAGAATAAGATGTTGATTGAACATTTCTCACTGCTCAAACTCAAGTGTAGTATGTGGTTTAAAACAAGTAGTCAAATCCAGACTAGTCTATAACCTTAATCCCTATTTTCCAGTCATTCTGTTGCTGCTAATTTTACACCGATTTACGAAGATAATGAAAACAAAACATTTTCTTTCTCTGTGGACATTTCAATGTGTCTGTGAACATATTATTCATAATCAAATGAGACCTATAACCTTTAACCTTTAGCCATGAGGTCTTTTATAATCAGTGGTGGAAGAAGTACTAAATTGTCATACTTGAGTAAAATAGAAAATGACTCAAGTTAAAGTAATAGTCAAACAGTAAAATAATACTTGAGTAAAAGTTGAAAAGTATTTCGTTTAAAAAAAACTACTTAAGCATCAGAAGTCAATTGAATTGCTAAAATGTACATAAGTATCAAAAGTAAAAGTAGAAATAATGTACAATGCACAAATGTCTTTATTTTGTATTTTTATTGATGGATAATCACACTGCAACACTCAGACATAATTTACAAACGAGGCATTTGTATTTAGTGAGTCTGCCAGATCAGAGGCAGTAGGGATGACCAGGGATGTTCTCTGTTTAGTGAGTCTGCCAGATCAGAGGCAGTAGGGATGACCAGGGATGTTCTCTGTTTAGTGAGTCTGCCAGATCAGAGGCAGTAGGGATGACCAGGGATGTTCTCTGTTTAGTGAGTCCGCCAGATCAGAGGCTGTAGGGATGACCAGGGATGTTCTCTGTTTAGTGAGTCCGCCAGATCAGAGGCTGTAGGGATGACCAGGGATGTTCTCTGTTTAGTGAGTCCGCCAGATCAGAGGCTGTAGGGATGACCAGGGATGTTCTCTGTTTAGTGAGTCCGCCAGATCAGAGGTAGTAGGGATGACCAGGGATGTTCTCTGTTTAGTGAGTCTGCCAGATCAGAGGCAGTAGGGATGACCAGGGATGTTCTCTGTTTAGTGAGTCCACCAGATCAGAGGCTGTAGGCATGACCAGGGATGTTCTCTGTTTAGTGAGTCTGCCAGATCAGTGGCTGTAGGGATGACCAGGGATGTTCTCTGTTTAGTGAGTCTGCCAGATCAGAGGCTGTAGGGATGACCATGGATGTTCTCTGTTTAGTGAGTCTGCCAGATCAGTGGCTGTAGGGATGACCAGGGATGTTCTCTGTTTAGTGAGTCTGCCAGATCAGAGGCTGTGGGGATGACCAGGGATGTTCTCTGTTTAGTGAGTCCGCCAGATCAGAGGCAGTAGGGATGACCAGGGATGTTCTCTGTTTAGTGAGTCTGCCAGATCAGAGGCAGTAGGGATGACCAGGGATGTTCTCTTGAAAAGTGTGTGAATTGGACAATTTTTCTGTCAAAATGTAACGAGTACTTTTGGGTGTCAAGGAAAATGTATGGAATAAAAAGTACAAAAAAATATTTCGGAATGTAGTGACAACAGAATGTAGTGACAACAGAATGTAGTGACAACAGAATGTAGTGACAACAGAGAGTGACAGTGGTGTGGAGAGGGGAGGGGGGGGGGGGCAATGCAAATAGTCTGGGTAGCCATTTGACTAGATTTTCAGGAGTCTTATGGCTTGGGGGTAGAAGCTGTTTAGAAGCCTCTTGGACCTAGATTTGGCGCTCCGGTAGCGCTTGCCGTGTGGTAGCAGAAAGAAAGGTCTAGGACTAGGGTGGCTGGAGTCTTTGACAATTTGTAGGGCCTTCTTCTGACACCGCCTGGTATAGAGGTCCTGGGTGGCAGGAAGCTTGGCCCCAGTGATGTACTGAGCTGTTCACACTACCCTCTGTAGTGCCTTGCGGTCGGAGGCAGAGCAGTTGCCATACCAGGCAGTGATGCAACCAGTCAGGATGCTCTTGATGGTGCAGCTGTAGAACCTGTTAAGGATCTGAGGACCCATGCCAAATCTTTTCAGTCTCCTGAGGGGGAATAGGTTTTGTAGTGCCCATTTCACGACTGTCATGGTGTGCTTGGACCATGTTAGTTTGTTGGTGATGTGGACACCAAGGACCGTGAAGCTCTCAACCTGCTCCACTGCAGCCCCGTCGATGAGAATGGGGGCGTGCTCTGTCCTCTTTTTCCTGTAGTCCACAATCATCTCCTTTGTCTTGATCACGTTGAGGGTGAGGATGTTGTCCTGGCACCACATGGTCAGGTCTCTGTCCTCCTCTCTATAGGCTGTCTCGTTGTTGTCGGTGATCAGGCCTACCACTGCTGTGGTAGGGGGCATAGCAAGATTTCTTATAAGCTTCCGGGTTAGAGTCCCGCTCCTTGAAAGCAGCAGCTCCAGCCTTAAGCTCAGTGAGGATGCTGCTTCTAATCAATGGCTTCTGGTTGGGGTATGTACGTACAGTCACTGTGGGGACGACGTCATCGATACAGTTATTGACGAAGCCAATGACGGATGTGGTGTACTCCTCAATGCCGTTGGAGGAATCCCAGAACATATTCCAATCTGTGCTAGCAAAACAGTCCTGTAGCATAGCATCTTCTTCATCTGACCACTTTTTTATTGATCTAGTCACTGGTACTTCCTGCTTTCATTTTTGCTTGTAAGCAGGAATCAGAAGGATAGAGTTATGGTCAGCCTTGAGACAATTGAGACATCTATTGTGTATGTGTGCCTTTCAGAGGGTGAATGGGCCAGACAATAGATTTAAGTGCCTTTGAACGATGTATGGTAGTAGGTGCCAGGCGCACCCTTTTTTCATGCTCAACAGTTTCCCGTGTGTATCAAGAATGGTCCACCACCCAAAGGACATCCAGCCAACTTGACACAACTGTGGGAAGCATTGGAGTCAATATGGGCCAGCATCCCTGTGGAAAACTTTAGACACATTCTCCTGACGAATTGAGGTTGATCTGGGGGCAATAGGAGACCATAACACCATAATAATTCTCAGGGAACTACTTTGTTTGTTCTTTTCCAGTCATATGAACACTCCAAAAGCCTACCCAACCGCTCGGAGGTGTACGGCACATCTTTGCCTGTGTTGTATCACATTCCAATGATAAAACTGGGGGGGACAAAAAAATGCAATTTCAGTGAAAGGTTGCGCCCCTGATAATTCCATAATGATATAGCCTCTAATTATAATTAATTTACTATCGTATACTACTGGTCACTAGCACCATTTATTTAGACTGCTATACTTCTGCTTTTGGGCTCTCAAGGGGCGCAGAGGTCTAAGGCACTGCTTCTCAGTGCAAGAGGTGTCGTGGTTCATAGTTCAAAACCAGCCTGCATCACATCCGGCTGTGATTGGGAGTCCCATAGGGCGTTGCCGGGGTAGGCTCTAATTGTAAATAAGAATTTTTTCTTAACTGACTTGCCTAGTTAAATAAAAATTATATATAATTGCTGACATTTGGTAAGCTGTTTGTTAGTCAACTATATCTCTTCTGTCATAACTTGTTGCCCCAGAAGACAAAATAAAGCAGTGCTCACCAGAATAATGTCTTACATCGATAAGAGTGAATGCATTGGTTATCTAGTTAACACCGCTAAAGTGGTGAAGTTGTCTGTGTCGTTTAGGGACCAGGGAGGAATCGCAATAACTCCAAAACAAAAGATTATTTCTGTGTAAAATGTTCAAATGTCATCAGTTTGACCGGTTTCAAAGAAATGAAAAGCTGAGAAAAGGACTAAAAAACATTTCTGATAAGACAGTTCATCATGGGTGCATATTGACTTGGTTAAAATACTGTCTGCTTGCATAACAGTGTCTAAGATAACACATTACACGAGCATTCACGTTCTTCTCAAAAGATGCTGAAATAAATCCTATTTCTCCACTCCTGTTCCTGAAACAAAAGAAACATTTGCTGAATACTTTCACTGCAACAAATGCATAATTCTGCAGGACTTCATATTTTATTACACTACATGTGAGAGGTTATAGTCCCACAGTCAGTGTCCAGACTTCATTGAATCCATATACTGTAGTTAAATTAGGAATATTCTGTTTATTCATAGTAACAGGGATACTCATGAGTGGCATATCAAAGGTGTATGTAAGCTGCTTTTCCTGAATAAGACCTAACATGGGATATGATCTACTATCCGGAATACTGTAATACATGTAAACGTGGCCAATAACTTACGTCCAGGAATCTGGCCCTATAAATTCCATTTTACATAGTATTGATGACATACTTACAATAATCTAAATGTACAATCTTACAGTGAAGAACTAACTGTTTTGAATGATATTTCACCTTGTGTCACGACTTCCGCCGAAGTTGGCTCCCCTGCATGTTCGGGTGGTGCTCGGCGGTCGTTGTCACCGTCCTACTAGATCCCTTTTTCGTTTGTCTGTTGGTTTTGTCTTATTAGTTTCACCTGTGTGTATTTTAGTTTAATTAGCTTCCCTATATATAGTAGGTTGTCCCGCCCTTGTTTTGTGCGGGATTGTTTTTGTTACTCTGTTGGATAGTGGTTTTCATGCGTGTATTCTCCGGACTGTTTTGTCCTGTGTTTGGGCTGGTCTATTCTGTGTGTTGGCGTGACCGTTTGTTTGCCGGAGAATAAATTCACGATATACTGAACCCTGCTCTCTGCGCCTGATTCCAATCCACCACTCCTAGTATCCCGTGACAGAATCCCGCACCACAAATATGGAATCAGCAGGAGCAGCCGCGTCTCCTCTCCCATCGATGGAGGAGAGGGATACCAGCGTCCTTCATAGGATTGGTTCGGCCATGGACCAAATGATGGAGAGGATGGATCGATGGGAGAGGAGTGGCCTTCCCACCTCATCTCCAGCACCCCCTCCTTCAGCACCTCCTGTTCCTGCAAACACATCTGGCTCCGGGGCTCTTCGGCTGACGCTCCCACGGGAGTATGATGGAACGGCGGCTGGGTGCCAGGGTTCCCTTCTCCAACTGGAACTGTACCTGGCTACCGTGCGTCCTGCTCCCTCTGGAGAGGAGAGCGTGAGCGCCCTCGTCTCCTGTTTGACTGGGCGAGCCCTCGAGTGGGCCAACGCAGTGTGGAATGGTCCGGACTCGGCGAGGGATAATTACCCAGAGTTCACCCGCCGATTCCGAGCTGTGTTTGACCATCCACCAGAGGGTCAGGCGGCGGGGTGAACAGCTGTTCCACCTGCGTCAGGAGACGAGGAGCGTGCAGGACTTGGCTATCCGTCTCGACAACCTGCTGGCTACCCGCGGGCGTTCGGATCAGGTCCTGCCGTTTCCACTTCCCTGCCCCTATCCCTATGGAGTTAGCAGGGGCGGCTTCGAGGGGGACTGGAGGAGTGTCCTCCTGCACCAGTTGTGGTCGGCGAGGGCACACGGCCGACCGGTGCTGGAGGAACTCGTCTGGGAGTCGGGAGGGCAGGCGGAGCACTACTCGATCACCCCAGGTGAGTAAGCACCAGACTCACCCAGAGCTTCCTGTCGGTCATATGTATGTGTTAACTTCTTTCCCTGGGTTTTTTCCCTCTCTACAGCATAAGGTGCTAGTCGATTCAGGCGCAGATGGGAATTTCATGGATCGTGGGCTCGCGTTAAGGCTAGGGATTCACCTGCGTTTCCAGTGGTGTTGGGAGTTCCCTGGCTAGCTCAACACAACCTGGTGATTTTCTGGCGACAGGGAGCTCTTAAGGGGTGGTCAGAGGAGTGTTCAGGCAGGTGTATAGGAGTTGCCGTTGGAGCGACTACGGTGGAGAGTCCAGACCAGGATTCCACCGTGCGCATTCCCTCTGAATATGCCGATTTGGCTATCGCCTTCAGTAAAAAGAGGGCGACCCAATTACCACCCCATCGTCGAGAGGACTGCGCGATAAACCTTCTGGAGAACGCTGCACTTCCTAGGAGTCACGTGTATCCATTGTCCCAGGAGGAGACAGTAGCGATGGAAACATATGTTACTGAATCGCTGGGACAGGGGTACATTCGGCCCTCCGCATCACCCGTCTCCTCAAGCTTCTTTTTTGTGAAGAAGGATGGAGGTCTGCGTCCGTGCATTGATTATAGAGGTCTAAATTCCATCACAGTGGGGTTTAGTTACCCACTACCTCTCATCGCTACGGCGGTGGAATCATTTCACGGGGCGCGCTTCTTCACAAAACTGGACCTGAGGAGTGCGTATAATCTGGTACGTATCCGGGGAGGAGATGAGTGGAAAACCGCATTTAGTACTACATCTGGTCATTATGAGTACCGCGTCATGCCATATGGGTTGAAGAATGCTCCAGCCGTCTTCCAATCCTTCGTAGATGAGATTCTCCGAGACCTGCTCGGGCAGGGAGTGGTAGTGTACATCGATGACATCTTGATCTATTCTGCCACACGCGCGGCGCATGCGTCTCTGGTGCGTAAGGTACTTGGGCGACTGCTGGAGCATGACCTGTATTGCAATGCGGAGAAATGTGAGTTTTTCAAACAGTCTGTTTCCTTCCTGGGTTATCGTATTTCCACCTCCGGGGTGGTGATGGAGGATAACCGCGTCACAGCCGTGTGTAATTGGCCGACTCCGACCACGGTGAAAGAAGTGCAGCGGTTTTTAGGGTTTGCCAATTACTACCGGAGGTTTATCCGGGGTTTTGGCCAGGTGGCTGCTCCCATCACCTCACTGCTGAAGGGAGGACTGGTGCGCTTGCGTTGGTCAGCAGAGGCGGGCAGAGCTTTCAGTCGGTTGAAAGAGCTGTTCACCAATGCGCCCGTGTCGGCGCATCCGGACCCCTCTTTAGCGTTCATAGTGGAGGTGGACGCGTCCGAGGCGGGGGTCGGGGCCGTGCTGTCCCAGCGCTCGGCGTGCCACCCAAGCTCCGCCCGTGTGCTTTCTTTTCGAGCAAGCTCGGTCCAGCGGAGCGAAACTATGACGTGGGGGACCGGGAGTTGTTAGCTGTAGTCAAGGCTCTGAAGGTGTGGAGACATTGGCTTGAGGGGGCGAAACACCCTTTTCTCATCTGGACTGACCATCGTAATCTCGAGTATATCCAGGTAGACTAAATCCACGTCAGGCTAGATGGGCCATGTTTTTCACCAGGTTTCGGTTTACCATCTCATACCGGCCAGGCTCCCAAAACACCAAAGCCACCCGGATCATCCGGCGCCTCATCCTCCGGGTCATCCTTGAGGCCGGTGGCGGCGCGCGGGGGGGGGGGGGGGGGGGGGGGGGCGTCGGGGGGCTCCCCTGCCTGTTTGGGCGGTGCTCGGCGGTCGTAGTCACCGTCCTACTAGCCGCTACCGATCCATTTTCCGTTTGTCTGTTGGTTTTGTCTTATTAGTTTCACCTGTGTGTATTTTAGTTTAATTAGCTTCCCTATATATAGTAGGTTGTCCCGCCCTTGTTTTGTGCGGGATTGTTTTTGATTACTCTGTTGGATTGTGGTTTTCATGCGTGTATTCTACGGACTGTTTTGTCCTGTGTTTGGGCTGGTCTATTCTATGCGCCCTGTGTGTTGGCGTGACCGTTTGTTTTTGCCGGAGAATAAATTCACGATATACTGAACCCTGCTCTCTGCGCCTGATTCCAATCCACCACTCCTAGTGTCCCGTGACACCTTGTCATGATTGGTTGAAAAAAGTATTGTTCTGCCATGACTTTTCCCCACTGGATTAAAGTCTCCTTGAAAGCGTAATGGAAAATGTGTCCTTGGTCTTTGATAAGACGCAACAGGTCTTGTCAGTTTTTCCCATCATGCTTTATGGTCGTCATCTGCGTGTGTTTGTCTGATATGGTTGTATCAGTATATTATGGTTCCCTATTCTGACAAGCTGCAATACAGCAGAAGATAGGGTCCAGAGATCACACACACACACACACACACACACATACACACACATATGTCAAGGACACACAGATTCTCACATCACATTATACATCTCACAGACACACAGATGAAACACACACCCAATCCTCCAACCCTCCCCCGGTACTAGATTACCGCTTATCAGTAGCTATGGTGAGGGACCATAGTACTCTGATGAATACACAGATACTGCATACTCTAAAACCACAGGTACACTCTGGAGTATATTCAGGTAGAGGTTACCCATTGGACAAAACGTAAATCAAATTGAAGTAATAAACTGAGCATTACTATCACTGTTCAGATTCCAGAACATGTCACAGGGTTGAAAACGTGACATTACCAAGTTTACGGATGTTTGAACAAATTGAACCACTAAAAGCGATTGGCCACCTAACGTGTGCAACTTCGACAGGAACATTTCGACCAATGGATAGATCAGCAGTGAATCGGAAATGAGTGGAACAGCAGTGAATGTTCTGAGTGACGGGTGCCGTAGCCAATACAAGCATCCATATCTAATTTGGAATGTTCAATTTATTGACCGTTTTCACATTGTAACTCTGTGCCACATCGAAATTCGACACCAAATCCAGCAGTTTCCATTGGCCCACTCTATTGGGTGTCGGCTACCCAGAGCAATAGATATATATTCATTTATGACTGTACCAACACACAGAGTCTACTCTAATACATCTACGTGGAGGAGACAAACTGTGAAGCAACCCAACCCTGTTTCTCTCTCTCCAGTAATGACCCAAGATACCTTTACATCCCTTTAAGTTAGGGGATTCAAACCAATGACCTTTCAGTTGCTTGGCTAATATTGTTGTCTCTACCTTCTTGCCCTTTGTGCTGTTGTCCGTGCCCAATAATGTTTGTACCATGTTTTGCTACCATTTTGTGCTGCTGCCGTGTTGTGTTGCTACCGTGTTGCTGCCATGCTATGTTGTTGCCTTAGGTCTCTCTTTATGTAGTGTTGTGGTGTCTCTCTTATCGTGATGTGTGTTTTGTCCTATATTTGTATTTCTAATCCCAGCCCCCGTCCCTGCATGAAAAGAAGGGCAAGGGGCATACCTAGTCAGTTGTACAACTGAATGCATTCAACTTAAATGTGTCCCTCTGAATCAGAGATGTGTGGAGTGGCCTCTTGCCTTTTGGTAGGCCGTCATTGTAAATTAGAATTTGTTCTTAGCCGACTTGCCTAGGGAAATAAATGTTCAATTCAATAAATAATGCTCTCAACCACTAGGCTACCTGCCGGCCTACATAGAGCGGCTTTGTTTTAATACGGCTAACTCTATACATGAGCTAGTTATTGAGCTCCCTCGTAAAAGAGGTCTTCTGACCCCAACAGGACTTTCTTGATAAATGGCGGTTAAATACAAAGTGGACGAAAGAACCCAGTTTTATGACTCACCGCTCAGGCCAACTGAAGGTGATGTAATCACCGGGGTGTGGAGCCAGTCTTATCGCCTAACTAACCCCTCCTCTACCAAGCTTCCCTTCACCTCAGGATTTAAGCAGCTTCGCATCCATCACTAGAGCCACGCTGGACCTAGGCTGAGAAGAGAGTGAAGGAGGAGCAGTCTGGAAATTCTTCTTCTGAATTCGTCTCATATCTCTTTCTACGAGGACACCAAATAGAGTCTTGATTTATCTACGCAACATTCTTGAGTTTTTCAACGTTGAAGAAAGTGTACAACCAGCAACATGTGTACAGGAAAGTGCTCTAAGGTCATTGCGATCCCGCTCTATGTCCTGGCCGGGGTCTCAATCATCTGTAACATCATTGCGTTCTTCCCTGGCTGGTCGACGAAGTACGCTCAGGAAGACAGAGATGGGAATGGAGACCGGATCACAGATGAGGTTAAATATATGGGAGGGTTCATCGGCGGCGGACTCATGGTGAGTTTAATTTTGGCCGTTAGGTAACATGATTGGTTTCATTCTGATGATTACATAACATGATTAGTTTAATTTGGACCATATTATGATATGATTGGTTTAATTTTGTCCATTATGTTACATGATTGGTTCAATTTTAAATATTATGTAACATGATTGGTTTAATTTTAAATATAATGTAACATGATTGGTTTAATTTTAAATATAATGTAACATGATTGGTTTAATTTTAAATATTATGTAACATGATTGGTTTAATTTGAAATATTATGTAACATGATTGGTTTAATTTTAAATATTATGTAGCATGATTGGTTTAATTTTAAATATTATGTAACATGATTGGTTTAATTTTAAATATTATGTAACATGATTGGTTTAGAAGACCAGTGTTTAGGTCAGTTCCATTTTTTAACTCCAAAGTTTCTTATTGAAAAACAATACTGACTGAATAGAAATGGAATTGACCCCAATCTTGGTTTAGACATGTTGATTCAATAGAGCATTGGTCATACCATGATCACAGGTTTGTTTAGTACTTTTTAAGAAAAATAAAAGTACCCTTTTCATAATCAACAGTTTCCTAAGTGTGAATTCATTTGAATGCTGAATGGATCTGTACATCTGAAATATGCTGCCTCAATATGCTACTCCATGACAAAACAGTTGAAGAAGAGTGTGTGTGTGTTTTCTCTCTCTCTCTCTCTCTCTCTCTCTCTCTCTCTCTCTCTCTCTCTGTGTCTCTCTCTCTCTCTCTCTGTGTCTCTCTCTCTCTCTCTCTCTCTCTCTCTGTCTCTCTCTGTGTGTCTCTCTCTCTCTCTCTTTCTCTCTCTCTGTGTCTCTCTCTGTGTCTCTCTCTCTCTCTCTCTCTCTCTCTCTCTCTCTCTCTCTCTCTCTCTCTCTCTCTCTCTCTCAGTGCCTTATCCCAGCCATCCACATCCACCTGACCAGCAGTAAGGGTTGCTGTGCCAACCGCTGTGGGGTAAGTCAAACAACAGCCCCTAACCACAAACCTAGGATCAGATTAAACTCCCCCAATCCTAACCTTAACCATTAAAGCAATGGTTCTCAATCCTGGTGCTGGGGTGCACCTTTTTGTTTTGCCCTAGCACTACACAGCTGATTAAAATGATCAACTCATCAAAAGTCTTTGATGATTTGAATCAGGTGTGTAGTGCTAGGGCAAAACAAAAATGTGCTCCCCTTTGGGTCCCCAGGGCCAGGATTGAGAACCACTGCATTAAAGGGATGAGTAAATATCTAAACCTGTATCAGTCTCCCTACTGCAGCACACAACATTAGGTTTGGGTATATGGGTGGGCCAATGACAGCTTGTGTATTATAAATTCATCACAATAGCTCAATAAGAAAAAACACCTTGACTTCACCACCCACAACCTGTGAACCGTGTAGTGTCAGGAAATAATAAACTGTCCGTTTATGGTTCTGTCTGATGTTGGACCACAATGTAACCCTCAGTTACATTATGGTCAGTCTAATTTCCCAGTGAAAGCAGTTTGTAAAAAGTGTTAGATTACTCGAGGAATCACTCAAGCAGAAACTCATGGCTCAGAAACACACCTGCCTTGGATTAGATTTATTTGCCATACCATATTGAAAACGAGTTTGTAGAAGCCTAATTAAGAACAAAACCTATTTTCCGCGTGGTAAATACACAAAAAAGCTAACATTTGCTATAAAATCTCCCTTCTCTTCCCCGGACCTCCTCCCTAACGTCTCTGACCTCTGACCCCTGTGTGTGTCTCTTCTCTTCAGATGTTCCTGTCCATTGGGTTTGCTGCTGCTGGGGTTGTTGGAGCTCTGTACAGTTTGGCTACGGCTGCCCTGGTCCTGGCCAACGGGCCTGTCTGCTTATTCAAGGCTCCAGGTGACAAAGATGCAAGTTGGGGGAGGCCCTTCTTCAAAAAGTACGTATTTTTATATTTTTTCTGATAACACAACTATTCTTATTTCTATCTCTTTTAGCTACCGTAAATAACTTTATGATGCCTGCCGATGTAAAAAGATCAATACAATTGATTGCTTGATTGCTTGATTGATTGATTGAATGTTCATCGTTGCAGCAACGGCAGCTACCTGGGTGACAGTGAACTCTGGACGACTTGTGAAGAGCCAAAGGATGTTGTGGAGTTTAATATCGGCCTGTTCGCCACTCTACTTGTGGCTGCTAGTGTGGAGCTGGTGCTGTGTGTAATACAGATGGTCAACGGACTGTTCGGATGCATCTGTGGTACCTGTGGCGGAAAGGAGGTGAGAGAGGGGGAGGGGGCAGGGGGAGAAGGGGAATGGGGAGGGAGTAAGAAAGAAAGTGTTCACCTAACCTTTGACCTTTATCTCCTGCCAGTAGGAAGCGTGATGATCAATGATGACCATCGACTGTGACCACTTTTCAACCACGACCACTTGAGGACCGTAAAGAACTGACAGCAACAACCCCCCACCCTTTTACTCTCCTTCGTCAAGAGGAATGAATGGTTATTTGAAGAGTGATTATATTTACTTTATCTTTGCTCTGGGGCCTAGAGTATTTATGATATACACATCAGTGACTGTAATATGTAGCCTATAGTCATGTTTATATTGGTATGACATTTGCATCTTCTGTAAATTGTGTTTCTCATGTTTTAATTTAATTCTATGCAGATTTTAATTTGTTTCATTTTGTAATAAAGGCTGAAAAATGTTTCTTCAACTTCTTTATGTCCTAGTTATTATTTTCTCATAAAAATATTTGAAGGCTAAATTGTAATTAAACAATATGTTATATACACCTGACACACACACACACACTCAAACACACACTCATACACACAAGCCTACTCCTGCCACTCACGTACTCATGCACACACTAACACACACTCACAGACAAGCAGATGAAGAACACAGGGAATCCCCAAGCCATAGCACTAGATTACTTCTTATTGGTAGCTATGGTGATTGACCCCAGCGTTCTGATTAATACACAGATACTGCATACCTGTAATTTATCCGTGTTCTATACATGAAACAACTCCAGCAGTTTCCATTGTCCCACCAAATTGGGTGCAGGTAGGCTACCTAGAGTGATAGAGACACAGATAGATCTATCTTTTGGACTCGCTACTGCATTTACAACAGACCATGGGGATCCTAAAAACAAAACTATTCATGACACTGTGTGCAATCCAAGATCCACAGAGCAGGGACTTTGTCTGTTCTAGTATGTCTAAGCCTATATACTGTAAACAACCCACGGAGAAACGCCCAACCCAGTATCTGACACAAGATCAATACATTTGCCTTTATGACGGTTGGTCTAGTAGACAAACTCAAGGTACATGGACTTGGTTCTAGTAGAATAAGAGTTCAAGCTAGTTTGCTAGCTCCTCCTAAGCATTTCACTGTACAATTTACACCTGCTTGCTGTATCCTGTGCAAGTGATGAATAAACTTTGATTTGGTTAAATTATAATTGTTTTAATCTAAATAGTATAGTCTAAATTGTAGATAGATTATATGCTCATAGTTGGAGTTTACTCAATAGAACATATATGTTTAATTACCATTCATTACGTAATCACAGCATTGCATTGAAAAAATGATCCGATGGTAAATCCATACGGTTTATAAGGGAAAGATAAATTGTGGAAAATATTTTGACCCCGACGTGATTTGAACACGCAACCTTCTGATCTGGAGTCAGACGCGCTACCGTTGCGCCACGAGGTCCGTATCAAACTGTGGTGCATTGAGGTATAGAATTCTTGATCACTGTTTGTGGTAGGAAAGTATGTTGTGGCCGTTATTTGTTACATTGTAGAAAATGGTTCTCCTGGTTTGGTCGAACAATTTTCGAAATGTTGGCCTAAAAAATATATATACAAAAATATTCTCATACCGTTAATGTTCTAATTGCATGTAGACTTAAATAATTTTTAGATTTAAAAACGTTGTTTTTCTTAAACCAAATTATAGCTATGTCATGATTAACAGAAGCCTTGTCATGTGAATTTAAATGCCCTCTCCTTCTTTTTCCAGTCACGTATAAGTCAGTGGCTTTTCCTGGCAGAGTGTCAGGGCAGACCTTTTATATGGACTGTTACAGAGTGTGTGTGTGAGTGTGAATAAATTAAGAGCTTCCCCATAAATGCAGAAAATGAACAGTCAGTCATGTCACAGACAGAGAGATACACATTCACTAACACAGATATGGATGGAGTGAGAGAAGAGAAAGAGTTGCAATATATAGAACAAAATAGAAGGGGTAAATCAGAGAGAGAAAACAAAAAGAGGAAGAAACATGAAGAAAATAAGAGAGAGAAAGAGAGAGAGAGAGAGAGAGAGAGAGAGAGAGAGAGAACAAGAAGAGAGAGCGAGGGTTCTCATCATCTCTCTCTCTTTCATTTCCTGACAAAGGCACTGTATTTGGAACTCAAGACCATCACAATCAAAATATTCTACTCATAAGCATCAAACGGGTGAGTGCTTCTCAGAATATGTAACAGTGTATTACTCTAGTCTCTGTGTGTACCATGCCAACATCATATTCACTTCACGCTGGTACTGTAACTGTATCACAACACCAATAACAGACAGGGTAACAGGATAACTTGGTCACCTGTGTGTGTAATTGTGCTTCGACTACTGTTATTGAGAGAAAGAGAAAATGAGGAGAGTAAAAAGGCTTCTTAAAAATGTTTGGTTTCACTCTCTCACTCGTGGAAAATACAGTTACAGATACCATTGCAATTGAGGTGAATGAATAGTGAATGCAAATGCAAAAAAAAACAAACACGTAACGTTATGTTCATTTCTCAACTCTTCTGCAATGCTAGCAGCCATGTGTCTGCTTCTGCTTTAACTGGGGAAAGGTAGGTTCACGGTTTCCATAGAGACCTCAATGAAGTCATTTATTTAGCTTTCACTGAAGTCAGAATGAAAGTGGACAAAATGTCTTCTTGTTCCTCTTTGGTGAACGCAAAATAAGCATCTGAAACTGAAACAGTATTCCACTGTAAAGATTGATAGAGGTTCTTGTGCATAAACAGGGTCTATCAGACAAAGATCTTTGTAGCGTAAAAAATAACTTCCTCCCTCACCGACTGGCTGTTCAGCTTCCTTAATTCATCAGCAGTTTTACCCTCTTTGCATGCATAAGACGAGAACTGTGAAAATAGGGGCGCATCCCAGCCTCCCAAATGGAACCCTATTCAAATCAAATCATATCAAATAGTATTTGTCACATGCGCTGAATACAACAGGTGTCGGTAGACCTTCCAGTGAAATGGTTGTTCCCCTTATAGTGGACTACGTTTGAGCAAAGCCCAAATGAAATAGGGTGTCATTTGCAGTCTTTGTGTAATGTCGACCAGGGGATACCACTAAGACAGGCTAAAAATACACAGACGGACGGTTAGGGAAATGGTGCCTATGTCACAATAACTACAGAGGAACGTTACAATACAGATCAGGACAGGAAAAGGTGTTTTGCAAGTGTGAGACAAAGAGATGAAGAAGAGAGGAATGGAGAGAGTGTAACGTCTGCTTCCAGCTCACACTCTGAAACACGTAGATCCCCTGAAAGCTGCTCACCTTCCAGCTCACACTCTGAAACACGTAGATCCCCTGAAAGCTGCTCACCTTCCAGCTCACACTCTCAAACACGTAGATCCCCTGAAAGTTGCTCACCTTCCAGCTCACACTCTCAAACACATAGATCCCCTGAACGCAGCTCACTTTACAGCCCACTTTCCAGCTCACACTCTCAAACACATAGATCCCCTGAACGCAGCTCACTCTCCAGACCCCAATCACCTGAATTCTGATCACCTCTTCACATACCTGTATGTCATTATCACACACTATTTAGGTCAGTTCTTTGCACCCCATCATTGTGAGGTATTGTTTATTTTGTGACACACTCAGAGCTCTGTTTCTCCCGTAATGTACTCCTTCTGTGTATGATAGTTTTTGCCTGCCTCACTAACGGCTCCTTTTGCCTACTCCCTGCCTGTACTTTATCGGATTTCCTGTTATCAACCTATTGCCTGATCTCCCGGACTTACTAGCCTTTTCCCTGCCTGTACTGTTGTCTTTTTGGACCCCCTGTGTATGACATTGCATCATAACAGACACAATCCTGTATCATTTATATAGCCTGCTAATCCCACTCTTTCCCGCCCGCCCTCTCTCTCTCCCTCTCTTTCTATCTGTCCCTCTCTCTCTCTCTCTCTCTCTCTCTCTCTCTCTCTCTCTCTCTCTCTTTCCATCCGTCTCTCTCTCTCTCTCTCTGCCCCTCTCTGTCTCTCTCTCTCTCCCTCTCCATCCATCTGTCTCTCTCTCTCTCCCTCTCTTTCCATCCCTCCCTGACTCTCTCGCTCTATCTCCCTCTCTTTCCATCCCTCCCTGCCTCTCTCTGTCTCTCTCTCTCCCTCACTTTCCATCCCTCCCTCCCTCCACCTCTCTCTCTCTCTCTCTCTCTCTCTCTCTCTCTCTCTCTCTCTCTCTCTCTCTTTCTTTCCATCCCTCTCCTCAGAAACAACAAAAATAGTAGTCATGACCATCAACACCACTCATAACTGCACAGAGCCCCAGAGTAACTGGCTCTTTGTTGGGGTCTACTCCATGGTCTTCATGGTTGGCCTCATCCTCAACCTCACAGGTATTATGGAGAGAATGTTCTTACATTATTATCTTCTTGTCTATATCAATGAAAATGTGTTTGGAGCCAAGATCAAACACGTATATATGTATTTTTTTTTTAACAGGCCATAACTCACTTGGTAATAAGTGGCAATTTAAGCTTTGTTTCATGTTTGAATGGCATGTCTTTAATAGCTAGACGTCAATGCAATGCTGCAGCTTTGTTATGCCACAATACGTCAATTTTCTTATTCCTCACAGCACTAGTGGTGTTCTTCCGCTACACCAAGTCTCGGTCTCACACCACCGTCTACATGACTAACCTGGCCATCGCAGACCTTCTCCTGGTCCTCACTCTGCCCCTGAGGATCTACTACCATCTGGGAATGTCTGGGTTACCTCAGTTACCTCAGGTCCTGTGTGAAGGTAAACGCTTGTCTGAGTTACCTCAGTTACCTCAGGTCCTGTGTGAAGGTAAATGCTTGTCTGGGTTACATCAGGTCCTGTGTGAAGGTAAATGCTTGTCTAGGTTACATCAGGTCCTGTGTGAAGGTAAACGCTTGTCTGAGTTACCTCAGTTACCTCAGGTCCTGTGTGAAGGTAAATGCTTGTCTGGGTTACATCAGGTCCTGTGTGAAGGTAAATGCTTGTCTAGGTTACATCAGGTCCTGTGTGAAGGTAAAGGCTGGTCTGAGTTACCTCAGTTACCTCAGGTCCTGTGTGAAAGTAAATGCTTGTCTAGGTTACATCAGGTCCTGTGTGAAGGTAAACGCTTGTCTGGGTTACCTCAGTTACCTCAGGCCCTGTGTGAAGGTAAATGCTTGTCTAGGTTACATCAGGTCCTGTGTGAAGGTAAAGGCTGGTCTGAGTTACCTCAGTTACCTCAGGTCCTGTGTGAAAGTAAATGCTTGTCTAGGTTACCTCAGGCCCTGTGTGAAGGTAAATGCTTGTCTGGGTTACATCAGGTCCTGTGTGAAGGTAAATGCTTGTCTAGGTTACATCAGGTCCTGTGTGGAGGTAAATGCTGGTCTGAGTTACCTCAGTTACCTCAGGTCCTGTGTGAAGGTAAACGCTTGTCTGGGTTACCTCAGTTACCTCAGGCCCTGTGTGAAGGTAAAAGCTTGTCTGGGTTACATCAGGTTCCGTGTGAAGATAAAGGCTTGTCCAGGTTACTTCAGGTTCCGTGTGAAGGTAAAGGCTTGTCCAGGTTACTTCAGGTTCCGTGTGAAAATAAAGGCTTTGTCCAGGTTACCTCAGGTTCTGTGTGAAGATAAATCTTGACTCTTTGCTGTTATGTTAGCTTAGTCACAATATCTGTTTGTGCTATCATGCCAACTCATTGTCATTGTCAAGCCAAACATGTTTATCATGACATTGAGTGAATCTACAATCTAGGATTTTTGTCCTTGAATGTTATATATTTCACTCTCTGTTTTGTCCGTCCGTGTCCTGTTTTTTAATTACAAATATCATTTTAATTGCTTTTCTTATGATGTGTAAAACAAATTCCCATATGGCAGTAAAGGTTTTATTTTTCTCCATTCACACATTCATTAATTTATAAATTCATGCATTTATTCCAGGGGTGGGCCTGGTTCTGCTGGTCAACATGTATGGCAGCATCTTTCTCCTCACCTGCATGTGTTTCGACCGTTGTGTAGCCGTATGTTTCCCCATGTCTTGCCGGATTCGGGAGGGCCGAAAGAAAGCCCCACTGGTCTGCCTCGGTGTCTGGGTCCTTACCATCGGAGCCAGCCTCCCATTCTACATCTCCAAACCCAGGTACAACTAGGACCCAGATATTCTCCTCATCAGGTCAACTAGGACCCAGATATTCTCCTCATCAGATCAACTAGGACCCCAATATTCTCCTCATCAGGTCAACTAGAACCCAGATATTCTCCTCATCAGGACATTCATATGAGCCTTAAAATCCAATTATAATCCAAAAGCAGTGTGAAATGCACCCATTAGCAACATGTAAATAGAGGCTTTTTTTGCTGCCGTTCTATGAGAACTCCCCCTTGTTCTGCCACCAACTTGCGCTCATCTCCCTCGTGCGGCAATGTTTGCAAACACAGAAAGGGCTCTGTAACATCACATCAGACCCAACCATGTATCATTTATATATCCTGTTATATTCCCTCTCTCTCCCTTTCTCTCTCTCTCTCCCTCCCTCTTTCTCCCTTTCTCTCTCTCTGTCTTTCGGCTGAAACATAGAGAGGCATCCAATGAGATGCAGGACCTTTGTTTCGGGAACCTTCCAGTCTACGCCACACAGGCAACGGCAGTCGCCTCGACACTAACCGTCGGCTTCGGCATCCCCTTGGTGGTGATGTTGGTCTGTTCTTCGGCGTTGATCCGCACCATCACAAGGAGCGCTGTAGCCCAGACAGAACTCATCAACTCTGGGAAGATCCAGAGGATGATCACCACCAACCTGGTGATATTTCTGGCCTGCTTCCTGCCCTACCATGGGACTCTGGCACTCCTCTATGTCCATAGGAAAGCGGTATCATGCCCCCTACTGTCGGCATACCGCTATAGCCTTATGGTGGCCTGTCTGAACGCCATTTTGGATCCACTGGCGTACTATTTCACCACGGAGACGTTCAGGAAGAAGGTGGATATGGACGCCATGAGGAGGATGTTCCCACTCAACAGTCAGAACTCTGAGGGGAACAACTCCAGAGCCCCCTTCAACACTTAATGTTCTAAAGATACAGTCTGGGATTTGAAAAAACAACAAATCCGTCACCCCGCCGGCCGCCAATTGTTTTGGTAAAAATGTATTAAAGCACGTTCCATGTACTGCTAAGATATAGAATGGTGATTACATTGGATTTATGATGTGTAGTTCTACGCCAAGCTAACACCCAAGGTGTTAAGATATTGGATCATCCATGTGCAATCAGTTGGTTCTCATACTGAAGTTTCGGACTATGCAGTGGCATGTATTCAGGGATGCCAAAGGAAGGCAGGCTTCCCCAGAACAATCACCAAGAAAAAAAGAAAAAATATAATAAAAATAAACGTATCTTTCATAGTTTTACTTCAATTTGCAAGAGGCTTAATCTACAGTAGCTCACAGGAGAATGCATCTGAGCAAAGCCAAACAGCTCCCCTCTGTTTCTGTATGTGTAGCTCATCTATCTGATGCTTTCTGGTCAAAAATAGTATAATATTGCTGCCGCTTGTAGCATTGAATACAAGGGATTAATAATTATTAATAATAATAGCCAATCAGCGTTGAGCTAAACTGAGTGAGCTCAGCTGTGAATGGTCCTGGTGCACCAAAAGAAAGTGTAAAGGGAAGCCAGTTCGGATTTGGCTTCACACCAGTCACATCAAATCCAGCCAAACATCATTGACAGAAAAAAACGTGATTTGTTGTATCTAGTTTCCTAAATTAGCCAATGACAGAGATAGGGATTTTGTGGTTTTACTTCATTCTCCACACTGGCCAATTCTGTGATTCTGACACAACCATTAATTCATATATTGTGCCCCTGGACTGACAGGATGGAAGTTCAATATGTAGAAGGCTAATGTGAACTAGCTAATGTTGTCATGAAAGGAAATTAGGATAGCAAGCAACATTTTAGCCAGGTAGTCTAGGACAACATAAACTTAAAGCATGTATGACAGAGTCATAGACGTTTCGGCAACATGAATGAGAGGAGGATGGCATTGGCCTTTCTTTACAAGTAGGGTGAGTCAACACATTTTCTACGTACGCACACAAACACACAAATCAGTACCATGGACAGCCACATGATAGGTAAGAATGTACATATTTTCCCATTAATAAAACGATATCCTAACATCCAATATATTTCAACATTTTTGAAAAACACACCAAGACTCCAAACCAAGTAAAAAATACAACTTTTTAGAATCATCCAACAGCAACATCTGCAATAAACACTGATCCAAAAGTTTTTATTTTATTTTATTTTTACAGTTAATCAGAGCTCAAATACAAATGCAGTTTATTTTACAGTTTTTAAAGAGCCTATAATCAATTGTTAAATCTAATCAAAGTAATAGTAACATTCGTTACTATTTTGCAACATTACACATTTTAAACAGCCTTGGATCAATTTCAGGTGGCTGAACATTTGCTTATGTTGATTGGACTAAATCGTTTTTGGAATATTTTAGATGTCACTGTATTAGACTAAGCATAGGTGATTTCATGATGTCAAAATGTTGAAGTTGAAATGGTGCTGGAATAGTGGAGGCTATAACGATACACGGCAAGACCCAGATGCAGACACGGGAGGCAGAGGGTTGGAGTCTCTGATATTTATTATAAAACAAGGGGCAGGCAAGAGACAGGTTGTGGACAGGCAAAAGATCATAAGGAGGTACAGAGTGGCAGGCAGGCTCGAGGTCAGTGCAGGCGGGCTCAGTGTAAGGGCAAGCAAAGGTCAGAACTGGGAGGACTAGAAAAACAAAGACTTCACAAGAAAAACGCTGGTTGACTTGACAAGACGAACTGGCAGAACAGAACAGAAATGTTATCTACGTGGTAAAAACAAAGTGCTGTTCTAGAACTTTGAAAATTCTACTTGGATAAATCCACCCTTGTCTGTAGACAGAGCTGCATCGGTGAGAGCTTTCATAGATGCTGCGAACTTGCAACTGGAAGACAGTGATACATTTCATGGTAGAGAGAGAGATTGCATTTAAACAAACTACAATCCATAGTCTGAATCATGTGTTAATTTGACACTTAGATTTATTTATAGATTTCACACAGCTACAGAAAACATACACAGTGGGGAGAACAAGTATTTGAAACACTGCCGATTTAGCAGGTTTCCTTACTTACAAAGCATGTAGAGAGAGGTCTGTAATTTTTTTTATCATGGGTACACTTCAACTGTGAGAGACAGAATCACATTTTATGATTTTTAAGTCATTAATTTGCATTTTATTGCATGACATAAGTGTGTGATACATCAGAAAAGCAGAACTTAATATTTGGTACAGAAACCTTTGTTTGCAATTACAGAGATCATACGTTTCCTGTAGTTCTTGACCAGGTTTGCACACACTGCAGCAGGGATTTTGGCCCACTCCTCCATACAGACCTTCTCCACATCTTCAGGTTTCAGGGCTGTCGCTGGGCAATACGGACTTTCAGCTCCCTGCAAAGATTTTCTATTGGGTTCAGGTCTGGAGACTGGCTAGGCCACTCCAGGACCTTGAGATGCTTCCAGTTGCCCTGGCTGTGTGTTTCGGGTCGTTGTCATGCTTGAAGACCGAGCCACGACCCATCTTCAATGCTGTTACTGAGGGAAGGAGGTTGTTGGCCAAGATCTCGCGATACATGGCCCCATCCATCCTCCCCTCAACATGGTGCAGTCATCCTGTCCCCTTTGCAGAAAAGCATCCCCAAAGAATGATGTTTCCACCTCCATGCTTCACGCTTGGGATGGTGTTCTTGGGGTTGTACTCATCCTTCTTCTTTCTCCAAACACGGCGAGTGGAGTTTAGACCAAAAAGCTCTATTTTTGTCTCATCAGACCACATGACCTTCTCCCATTCCTCCTCTGGATCATCCAGATGGTCAAACTTCAGATGGGCCTGGACATGCGCTGGCTTGAGCAGGGGGACCTTGCGTGCGCTGCAGGATTTTAATCCATGACGGCGTAGTGTGTTACTAATGGTTTTCTTTGAGACTGTGGTCCCAGCTCTCTTCAGGTCATTGACCAGGTCCTGTTGTGTAGTTCTGGGCTGATCCCTCACCTTCCTCATGATCATTGATGCCCCACGAGGTGAGATCTTGAATGGAGCCCCAGACCGAAGGTGATTGACTGTCATCTTGAACTTCTTACATTTTCTAATAATTACGCCAACAGTTGTTGCCTTCTCACCAAGCTGCTTGCCTATTGTCCTGTAGCCCATCCCAGCCTTGTGCAGGTCTACAATTTTATCCCTGATGTACACAGGTCTCTGGTCTTGGCCATTGTGGAGAGGTTGGAGTCTGTTTGATTGAGTGTGTGGACAGGGGTCTTTTATACAGGTAACAAGTTCAAACAGGTGCATTTAATACAGGTAATGAGTGGAGAACAGGAGGGCTTCTTAAAGAAAAACTAACACGTCTGTGAGAGCTGGAATTCTTACTGGTTTGTAGGTGATCAAATACTTATGTCATGCAATGAAATGCAAATTAATTACTTAAAAATCATACAATGTGATTTTCTGGATTTTGGGATTTTTTTTAGATTCCGTCTCTCACAGTTGAAGTGTACCTATGATAAAAATGACAGACCTCTACATGCTTTGTAAGTACGAAAACCTGCAAAATCGGCAGCGTATCAAATACTTGTTCTCCCCACTGCATGTGGAATTGACAAGGCAACTCAAAGGGACAGGATGTACAAGATGATAGGATGTACAGGATGATAGAGTGTTAACTTAAGATGGTGTTAAAGTTAAGAAATCATAATTCAGCGACAAGACATCAACGGTGTCAAAAACAAACCCCATGAATGCAATGCACCTTATATTGCCATTCTCTTGAATGATACATTTTACACCGAGTAAGCTCGTTTGTAAGTGACTAGTTGTATCAAATGTGTTTTCTAAAAGTTTGCTTGGTGTAGATACAGTACATCTTTATCAAGCTTCAAATGTTTCTGTTCCTGGTTATTTTTCACATTCTTTTACTAAAATATCTCAAAGCTGACCATACACAGTCACAAAAATGTCTACACAATCTGTGGCTTCAATGTCAAAATAGGATTTTTATATTGCAGCATAAAGTGTTTTTAACACTCCCTACCCCCCTATCCCATCCTCCACACCAACCCACTACTTCCTCTCTTTGGTATCACTGTTGCCTCCGAGCAATACCACTTCCTGTGGGCTCCTGCCCTCAGTGGTAAATAGACAGATGCAAATTTTGAGTCATCATTGTGTATACTATTATTACATAAATTAATTATAGTATATTCATTAATATTATCAAAATGAATACCACAAATAAATCAATAATAACTTAAAGGTAGACAGCGATATGGCGTAGAAAGTAAACATATTAGTGGGTTAATTTACGTGCCGCGAAGCACATACTGTGTGTGACTGTGTGAAGTCTTGCACCTCGCTCATCTCATTATCTGTTTGTGGCAACGCCATTTCACTGAGTTTAAGATACTTTGTGTGTGCACGCGTGTGTGAGTGCTTGCGTACAGTACCAGTGAAAAGTTTGGACACACCTACTCATTCCAGGGTTTTTCTTTATTTGTACTATTTTCTACATTGTAGAATAATAGTGAAGACATCAGAACTATATGGAATCATGTAGTAACCCAAAAAATTTGAAACAAATCAAAATATATTTTCTATTTGAGATTCTTCAAAGTAGCTACTCTTTGCCTGGATGATGGCTTTGCTCACTCTTGGCATTCTCTCAACCAGCTTCATGAGGTAGTCACCTGGTATGCATTTCATTTAACACGTGTGCCTTGTTAAAAATTAATTTGTAGAATTTCTTTCCTTCTTAATGCGTTTGAGTTGTGTTTTGACAAGGTAGGGGTGGTATACAGAAGATAGCCATATTTGGTAAGAGACCAAGTCCATATTATGTGTGTGTGTGTGTGTCTGTGTGTGTGTGTGTGTGTGTGTGTGTGTGTGTGTGTGTGTGTGTGTGTGTGTGTGTGTGTGTGTGTGTGTGTGTGTGTGTGTGTGTGTGTCTGTGTGTGTGTGTGTGTGTGCGCATGCGCGTGTATTTACAGATTGAGGTTGTTAGCGTTTAAGAAACAGGCCTAGGCCTGTGTGACAGTGTGTGGGTGTGAGATTGCGGAACAGTAGTTTCTTCTTCAAGTTATAACCACATAGTCAACCGTTGCCTTTGTGAAATGAAACACTGCAAGATAATTACAGATGTTGTGCAAATTACCATAACATACATATCAGTCCCATGTCAATAATAACCCTGCACTGTGACTAAATGTTCCTGTCTTTGACCACTATGAGTGGTTGATTATTTTGGGATTCTTACAAGCAGAGCATAGCCTGGTCTCAGATGTGTATGCTTTATAGCCAGCTCCTTTGACTATACATCAGAGGACCTAGCTAAAGCACAAACTGATAAGAGACCAGAGCTAAGCCGACTGCACCACCTGTAGCTGCTCATCTTAATCATTTTGTGTGAGAAAACACTTCATTGCATCTTTAGGACTTTTCCCATGTGTCTTGTCTACAAATCTAAATCTTCAACTTTTCTCTCAAGAGAGTAGTAGTTAATCACACACAATCACAAGGCAGTCATATCCAGGGCAGTCCGTTAGAGTAGTTTATCAGTTGCATGACAGCGCTATTGAGGTCAACACATGGGGCCAAAAAAAGGAGTGCAGTGCGTGAAAATGTGGCAGGCTGTCTTGTGTGAACTGAGGACAGAAAAAGGAGTGCAGTGCGTGAAAATGTGGCAGGCTGTCTTGTGTGAACTGAGGACAGAAAAAGGAGTGCATGCAGGTGAAGTTTTCTTTAGGGCAGCTGTACAAAAAAATAGAGAAGTGTGTGTGTGCGTGCGCTTGAGCGTGCGCATGTGTGTGTGTGCGTGCATGTGTGTATTAGGCATCTCAATATGTCTGTGGGGTTGAATCTGGCCTTCACTATTTAACTGTTGCTCCCGCCCCCATCTCTCCACTGCTGAGAAAAGATGAAGAAGTCACCAACACACTCTGCAAAGTGAAAACAACAGACACAGAGGGATACCCGGAACATTGAAACTAGGACAGACTACCACAACTATTCTTATTGTGACATCTAGGCCAAGAAACAAATACTTGAGTAAAGTGACATAATTTCTGAACCAAATCGTTGTCAATCTATCAATCAAAATCAAGAGACTATAGCCTGTCAAACAAACTAAGCCATAAAACCCTTCCCCCAACGCCTTGGACATTGATCAGGTGCAGGAGTGAGCTAGAGCGATAGGGAAAAAAACGACTTTGGATTTTATGGTCTTAAGATAGGCGTAAAGACTTTAGCACCTGGACCATTATTCTGCTAACTGGGGGTCATTACAGCTGGACTATAGGGCAGAAAAGAAAGAGCTAAAGAGACAACACGCTCCACTGGAGTGTGTCCATCCACCAGATAAAAAGGGAGAGAATAATAAGCTGGAGTGAGGAGGGGTTGGTAGCTAAAAGAAGTGCAGGAAATCGGGGCGGGACGGGGAGGAGGGACAAAGCTAATAGTTTGAGGATTTTGGAGTTTGAAAATAAAGGTTGCGGGGAGATCTCTTTAGCTGCTATTGTTGTGTGACTTTTTCCACCCTGTCTAACTTACTTTTTTTGGTTGTGGGGAGATCTGTTTTGTGTTTGAGTGCTGAAAAGGGGGGGGGGGGGGGGGGGGGGGTTAATTAATGTTGTTTGTATGAATTAATACATTTTCTAAACAGTCTGATTCATTTTATTACAGATTAAGTAGCCTATCCACTGTTATTGAAGTGTTGTTTATTGACGCTTGAGGTATAGGCCAGGCCTATTGCTTTTATTTCAATTGAGCGGCATAAAGCCTGAATAAGTGATACACTTTATCACCATGTCAAATGTAATTTTCAGCTGTCATCAAAACTGTGGAAACGCCAACCGGATGCTTCACATTGATGCATTTAGTGAAATATCTGGCTCATTGTTCTATCTGTGGTAGCAGTATGCAAATGAACGGCTCAATCGCTGATGCAATTCGGTTCCGGACGTTCAGCAAAAAAAATCAATTCAAAAATAGCCATTCCTTCGTCAACGATCCATTACTATTCCCGGTTGGTTCAACGTAATTTCATTGAAACAACGTTGATTCAACTAGTGTGTGCCCAGTTTTCTAGCTGGCACCATCCATCAATCCATCCAAAACGTCACCTTTTCAAACTCCAGTGCCGTCCGCGCTTTGCAGGTCTTACCCGCGCCCCCCTCCTATCTTCCCCATTCTCCCGCTTGACAACAGCGGGGAGAATTGGACCATGTGCCATGAAACGTGCCCACGGCGGGGCTGTGGGAAAGTTCGGGGAAGAGAGAACCCACACATTGTCATGGTAATGTCGGTGGGTCGAGGTGTTGGGGGCGGGAGGCTGTGGTGCTTAACACCCACACGGGGAGAGTACTTTTACTCCTGCTTCTATTCTAATTTATTTCACTCAGTGTTTCTCCATTCGTTACCTAGCCATTAAAACAGTACAAACGGAGTTCTGTGTGTGGATAGCCTTCAACTGCCAGAAGTCAAATCTAGCGTCATTTGATTAATTGCGTGCAGACTGCCCACGGGAGATTAGGACACGGATAGTGTGGACTGTGAAGTTGAGCTATCAGTTGGTCGGCTGGTTTGGTGTGCGCTCTGCAGCGCGAGGATGACGGCCTCCAACATGGAACATGGAGGAAATGCTCCCGAGAAGAATTTTAACGCCAAAGATGAACGAAAGGTAGGCTTGCAATTGTATGGGCCTAAACGCAATATTTTCGATGTGAGGAATTTTGTAAAACTGGGTAATACATCAAGGTAAGGGTTGTGCAGGAATTGTTCGAAGTATCCCCCCCCCATTAAAATCCTTAATTGCCTGATGCAAATGAATGAATGCATGCATATCCCACTACTACATTTAATAAGATTGCCTTTATGCAATGTGCAGAGACAGTTGGTAGACTTTGCAAAAGGTTTGGCTGCAGGTTGTTGAATTCTCTTCAACAGGGTCTAGCTGCAGACTCATCATTTTATTGTAGTATCAAACGGAGTAACATTTCTCATATTTCATTCCAAAACTAAAATTGAGAGCTTGGGACCATAAGGTTTTACCTACAAAAAAGATGATTCTGAGATAATTGGCTTTAAAGTACCAAACCCACATTACCCCAGCTCAATTGATTAATACTTAAACAGAGGTATTAGTTGTAGTGTTGATTTGATTGACAGCTGCGGAAGCCTCTGATAGAGAAGAAGAGGCGGGAGCGAATCAACTGCAGCCTTGAGCAGCTGAAGGGGATCATGGTGGACGCCTATAACCTAGATGTGAGTACACCCACACATATGCATAGACGCACAATGAGAATATTTTTGATAAACCACAAAACTTTCAGAACATTTGCATGATCTTCTTCCCTATTTAACTCTGACTTCTGTTAGCAATCTAAACTGGAGAAGGCTGATGTACTGGAGGTTACTGTCCAACATATGGAGGGTCTACAAAAGGGTCATGGTAAACACATACAGACACACACCGTCACTTTAATCAACGACAGAATACCGTAGCCCACTTTTAATGCAATATTGTTCCAAGTTCTAATGGAACATACAGAGCTGGTTGTAAATTATACTCCAGTGCTGCATGGGGTAATGTAAGCATTGGAACCAATAATATGTATAAACCCTAGATTGCTGATGCTAGGTAATTGCCAATGAGAGGCTTTGAAGCCACCGGCCGCCATATTGGTACTCCTCCGAAGGAGCAGTCTATACTGGAATTCTCCAGTGTGTATATATAAGAGGGGACAAAGTTACTCTTGAGTGGCGCAGTGGTCTAAAGCACTGCATCTCAGTGCAAGAGGTGTCACTATAGTACCTGTTTTGAATCCAGGCTGTATCACATCCGGCCGTGATTAGGAGTCCCATAGGGTCGGTACACAATTAGCCCAGCATCATCCAGATTTGGCCTGAGTAGGCCGTCATTGTAAATAAGAATTTGTTCTTAAATGACTTGCCTTTTTAAATAAATAAATACATTTAATTAAGCATTTCTTTGTTGTAGTGGGGACAGAAAAATTGATAGTCTAAAAAAAAAATGCTTTTATATATTTTTGTTTAAATTATAGCTCCAAAATGGATGTGCGGTGGATTCTAAACAGCACCCCTGTTGGTAATCTAGGGTTATTACATATAATTGATTGGAACCCTTATAGTGGGTGGGATTATCATGTGTTGTCAATCATTGACTAATGTCTCCCGATAGGGGTCCTTCACTCTACATATCAATGAGCTCCTATTGGGTAAATTCAGAAAACCTGTTTGACAGCTCCTGACAAACTGGAATTCAAAGCAAGCCAGGGAATGAGAGAGAACCACCTTCACTACCCTGATCACATTCACCAGTTGATAACTGATTTATTTTATTTGTTATATAAAGTAATACATTTAATTGACAGATATAAATGTGTTCACTCAGCTCACTGCATATACATTAGTGCATAACACCATCAATATTCTGCATTCCCAACAATATTGTAACTATGCATTGCAGTGGTGGCTGGAGGGAGGAGCTATAGGAAGCATGCTCATTTGTAATGGCTGAAATGGGATCGATGGACCGGAGTCAATCATGTGGTGTCCAAGCATTTCGCTACAGTCGCATTAACCTCTGCTAGCCATGTGTATGTGACCAATAACATTTGATATGTATGTTGTGTTTTATACCGTTCCATTAATTCCATTCCAGTCGTTACAATGAGCCCCTCCTCCTATAGCTCCTCCGACCAGCCTCCTCTGATGCATTGTAGGACGTTCTAAACCTGACTGAGTTGTTCTCACCCCTGACTCACTGCCACTCCCCTGTGGTTCTTCTGTATTTAGGTACTGGCATCCCTGCTGGTCCCAGTGTCGGGTTCCAGTCCCGGCAGCGCTACAGCAGTGGATACATCCAGTGTATGCAGGAGGTCCATAACCTGCTCCTGGGCTGTCCAGACATGGACAAGCCTCTAGGGGCCCAGCTCCTCAATCACCTCCTTAAGTCTCTGCCCCACATCAGCTTAGAGACTGGGCCTGGAAACACTGGTGGCAATGGGCCTGGAAACACTGGTGGCAATGGGCCTAATCGGACCCCAACAAGGCCTATCACTGGTGGGGTCAATGGGACTCTGATAAGAGCCATTGGTAATTGTAACGGTAGAATTGGTAGTGGTGGTAGTGGTAGTAGTAGTAGTGGTGCTAGTCCCAATTCTGGACCTGGATCCCCTCCCCAGTCTCCGCTTTCACTGCCTTCTGGAGGCGTAGGTCTATTCCGACCTCGCCGTTTACAGATGCATCATGCCTCGCCGCCGTTGACCCCGCCCACAAGATGTTCCCCGCTCCATGCCCCCCACAGGCAGGTGCATTCTGGGAGAGATGGGAGGGAGCAGCTGCCTGCCTCCTCTCCTTCTAGCTCACCCAACCTCCCCCAGCCAGGGGTGTCTCACCCCGCCCCCCTGCCCCCTTTCTTCGGCCCTGTGGGAGACCCCTCTATGTGGAGGCCTTGGTGAAAGAGGACACACACACACATTTCATCACTTTAGGACCCCTGAGTTTTTCCTCACCCTGTGATCTGAGTGAAAAAATGCCCTATTGGCAGCAGACCACCTAAGGCCTGGGGTTTTTCCCAGTCACCTCATGCTGTGGTCAGGAAAAACTCAGGGACTCTTTATTTTTGATCTAATTCCATCTCATGGAATCGCTCAACTCTGTTGTTCCTGGATTTAGTGCAGAAGTCAGGAGATAAAGATCTAGGTGGATCTACAAGTTTCACTTCCTGTAAAATTGAATCCAATATGTTGTGGTGTGATTGACAGATGCATCAGCCCTCTAGGAACATGTCTGTAGTGTTCTGCTATATTAACTGCATTGCCAGCGGTTCTATGGTCTCATTTTTCGTTTAAATGCTTCACATTTTAGACATACAAATATTTGTATATTTTTTATGAGATTGTCCAGAAGTAAGCATTGTTTTTACAATTTTGTGTTTTCTTCCAAATATTTCGCTGGTGTTCATTTTATGTTTTCAATGTGTAGAAAATGGTCACAGAATGTGGAATTTGTTTTGTCACACACTGATAAATTGATTGATTCATTTATTAAACAGATTTGATTAATTGATTCAGATCTAATGTTTGTAATTACAATGAATTGCTTACTTTGGAAATGTTTTCATCCTTGTATATTACAAGAAGATAGTCTGTTTCATATTGAAACAGCTAAAATAAAGTGTGCTGGATCTTTGTTTTTCAGAATTGAATAAAACGGCATTAAAACAATAGTAAATGTGAACCATCTTTTGTATGCTGAAATTATGAATAGCAAATTATAGAAATACCATTATATTGTATGGATTTAAAACAATATATAAAAATCGGTCTAGGAAAGTACTCTAGTTCCATGCACACGAAACATAGCACAGGATAGCGTGGCCGAGCGGTCTAAGGCGCTGGATTAAGGCTCCAGTCTCTTCGGGGGCGTGGGTTCGAATCCCACCGCTGTCAGGCAAGCTTTTGACCGAACTTAATTTGGCCTGACTAGGAATTACCTTTTACCGACTGCGAATACCAGTTCGTAGTTTAAATATGCTATAAATCATGTATCTTTAATACTTACCGGAAACAGTTGTCACTTGTCGCATAAAATATATCCGTGATGTCCGCAGTGTACATTCGTAAGCCAAAAAGATTTCACCACTAGGTGTCCCTGTTGCATAATTTATTTTTTAGGAATCCCTGGCTATACTATATATATATATATATATATATATATAGTACCAGTCAAAAGTTTGGACACCTACTCATTCAAGGGTTTTTCTTTATTTTGACCATTTACTACATTGTTGAATAATAGTGAAGACATCAGAACTATGAAATAACACATGGAATCATGTAGTAACCTAAAAAGTGTTTAAACAAATCAAAATATATTCATATTTTAGATTCTTCAAAGTAGGCACCCTTTGACTTGTTGACAGCTTTCCACACTCTTGGCATGATAAACAAGATGGGTTGAGAGCTGCAGTTCATTCAGAAAGTATTCAGACCCTTGACTTTTTCCACATTTTGTTACGTTACAGGTTCAATTGTTATTTTCCCTCATCAATCTACACACAATACACCATAATGACAAAGCAAAAACTATTTATAAAAAAATGAACTGAAATATCACATTTACGTAAGTATTCAGACCCTTTACTCAGTACTTTGTTGAAGCACCTTTTGAAATTACAGCCTCGAGTCTTCTTGGGTATGACACAACAAGCTTGGCACACCTGTATTTGGAGAGTTTCTCCCATTATTCTCTGCAGATCCTCTCAAGCTCCACCAGGTTGGATGGGGAGCATCGCTGCACAGCTATTTTCAGGTCTCTCCAGAGATGTTTGATCGAGTTCATGTCCGGGCTCTGGCTGGGCCACTCAAGGACACACAGAGACTTGCCCTGAAGCCACTCCTGCGTTGTCTTGGCTGTGTGCTTAGGGACGTTGTCCTGTTGGAAGGTGAACCTTCGCCCCAGTCTGAAGTCCTGAGCACTCTGGAGCAGGTTTTCATTAAGGATCTCTCTGTACTTTGCTCCGTTCATCTTTCCCTCAATCTCAATTGGTCTCCCTGCCGCTGAAAAACATCCCCACAGCATGATGCTGCCACCACCATGTTTCACCGTAGGGACGGTGCCAGGTTTCCTCCAGACGTGATGCTTGGCAATCAGGCCAAAGAGTTCAATCTTGGTTTCATCCAGTGGAGGCTCCTCATAGGAGGAAGAGGAGGACCATCCTCCTCAGTGAAATTTCATAAAAATAAAAATAGTTCAACATTAAAAAAGTTATCATTTTTTGATAAAACTGTATTTAATATATTCATATGTCACCAAATAATTTATTAAAATACACTGTTTTGTAATGAACATCTACAGTAACTTCAACAGCACTGTTGGGTAGCACCATGGTGTAGGTGTCTGGCTACATTGACTTCAATACAAAACCTAGGAGGCTCGTAGGCCTTACATAGGCATACATGGTAATTATGACCACTTCCGGAGGACATCCTCCAACCAATCAAAACTTTTGCAGTATGTACTGACATGTTGTCCATCCAATCATAGAATTAGGATCAGAGAACGAACCTAGTGAGTTGTATTGGGATTGTTCATTATGGGGGTTCTATATGTTGAGAAGCTTGGTGACATTGTTGGATAGAGATTAAGAGTGAAAAGTGATAGTTGAGCATTTTTTTAAATATTATTCAAATCAATTTACAGGAGACGGAGGAAGTATATTATACATTGTTTTCTCGTTTTTTTAGCTTTATTTTTGTGTGTAGGTAGTGCAATTTATTTAAATTTGCCTTGAGTAGCTAGCTAGCTACCAGTGTGAGTGTTCAGTTTTCTCCGCCAGAATGGTACAGTAGAATAACCGACATGCCGAAAATGTTGTGGACTTTTTGTTGAAGAACCCCTTTCATTCTCTTGGGTACACGGTGCGAATTAAAAGTGAGGGTCGACCTCTGCCTTAGATCAGTTTCATGAAGAAGGATGAAAAGGTGCAGGCTTTCAGTACCAACTGGTATCAAAAGTATAACGTTAGCTGGTTAACATGGAGCCTTTCATCAAGCCGCCTGTATTGCTTGCCTTGCCTGCTTTTTGGAAGGTCTGAGACCTGGTCAAAAGGTGGGTACAGGGACCTGAAGAGCACCAATCGTTCCGCAGGCAGCATATAAATGCCCACATCAGATTCAAGCTTCAGGGAAAAAGCTGCATCGATCATGACGAAGGTCTGCGTATTCAAACTGTGCGACACAACGAGAAAGAAGAAACAGGGATGTTCTCAAGCGGCTTGTCAACACCACTACGTTTTTGGGCATGCAAGAATTTGCTTTTCGAGGACACTACAAGTGTCACTCCCTGACCATAGTTTGCTTTGTATGTTTCTATGTTTTGTTTGGTCCGGGTGTGATCTAAGTGGGCATTCTATGTTGTGTGTCTAGTTTGTCTGTTTCTGTGTTTGGCCTGATATGGTTCTCAATCAGAGGCAGGTGTTAGTCATTGTCTCTGATTGGGAACCATATTTAGGTAGCCTGTTTGGTGTTGGGGTTTGTGGGTGGTTGTTCCTGTTTCTGTGTTTGCACCAGATGGGGCTGTTTTGGTTTTTCACATTTCTTGGTTTTGTTAGTTTATTCATGTATAGTTTCTTTGTTAAAGAACCATGAATAATAACCACGCTGCGTTTTGGTCCGCCTCTCCTTCAACACAAGAAAACCTTTACAACAAGCTGGTAAATTTTGCCGACAAGGGAAACTACAATGAGCTTGCAGCGGTAATTGCACGTAACAATGCTTTACTTGCATATTGAAATTTCAACGGTATTTTCTGGGATGTTGAAATCAGTTCCGAATGATTTGATAACTTCCATCGCATCATCCAGTAAAAAAATAAAGTGAGAGGTTTAGGCGCTCAAGTAGGCCCCACTTTCCTCCGGTATTTATTTACAGACAAACAAATTTCATGATATAAATGTTGCAGCAGCCTAGGCTACACCTAAACATTAGAGATGCTGTATGGAATGAAAACTAGACCATTTTTCAGTCTGATCAACTGTAGGCTGTATGCATATACTCTTATTGGTAGCCTATGTGAGCTGTCAGGGTAAACTAATTAGTAACGTTATGTATTTATAGTCCATTTGTGTGTCAGGACAAAATGTGAACGTGATCAAATTTGGTAATATATTTGAAATTGGTCTGCCTAGGCTGCCAAAATGTTTTCAATCCAAAATTATTGACTGGAATTAATCAATCAACATAATAGTGATGACAGATGTGAGTTAATTGGTTTATAAGGCCTACAGTTGCATATAACTGCATGATGGAAACATTCATAAAGCAAGCTCAGCCCTGTGAGTAATATTGTCTATCAGTTGTCTCTGTGTCTGGGTAGAGGAAATCCCCCTCCTAATCTAAATCTAATGAATAAGAGCAAGTTAAACAGTTGCTGCAGTTTGAAAGGGTTTTCATCTACCCCAGGGCCAGGAGTTTTTTTTCAGTTTTGATTATGAAACACTGGTCCCATCATAGCCCTTATAAAACCTTTTTACAACTGATTAATCACTGTCATACCTTATATGGTCCAGAGTTTTCCTTGTTAGGTTAACAGATGAGGAAAAACTCCGGGCACCAGAGGATAAAAATTGCCCCCTGCTCTGGGACGTATGGTGCCACCAGTCTGCTTGTAGATGTCAGATATTGTCAGGTATGTAGATGATCAGGGTGTTATTCAAGAACGTTTCTTGGGCTACTTTGATGTGTCAAGTGGGCGTGATGCCAACTCTGTGTTTAACTTCCCGGACAAACTTGCTGTTGAAACCTACGATGACGCAGCTGTAATGGAATGTATCTGCTATTTGTATTTCCAGTTAAGGTATCTTTACTTTTACTCAAGTATGATAATTGGGTACTTTTTCTATCACTGGATTCACAAGTTCCTTGACAAACCAAGAAAATAGGAATACAAGGCTTTATCGTTGGGTTTTTAACAGAAATGTTTGGCGATCGACTAGGAATGCCTTGGAGATTGACTAGGAATGCCTTGGAGATCGACCAGTCGATTGCGATTGTCCGGTTGGTGACCACTGCTCTAGGAAGTTGAGTGAAGTTCAATCGTGTGCTTCTCTCTGTGGGTTCAAATAGCCTAATATAATATTAACTCATGCAGTTGTTGCAGTAAAATGAAACACCAAATATAAATTGTGACTTGGGAAGAGGAGTGGATAAAAGTTATTTATTTATTTCAGCATCTTGAGAGAATTAATGCTTTGTTAGGGACCATCTGTAGAGGTGCTATTTTTATCAGCATCAAAAAAGATGATCGAATTTCAACCACAAAAAATATGCATCCAAGACAAACCAAAATCTTATCAGAAACATGTTGGGTCATTCTCATAGCTTTTAATTCCTTTAAAACCGGTCCTACTGATGTCATTTAGAAATTTTTCACAGAAAACTGTTCCCGAATGTTTTTTTTCGTTGTTGCATTTTCTCCCCGTTCCCTAAATGTCTGCTGCAGGAGAGGCAGAGATGAAAGAGAAAGCTTTACCGATGTCAAATAGCTGGAAAGATTAATTCCACTGATGTACGACATATTTCCTGTCGAGCAAGGGTTTATTTAGACTTCTAGGGCAACAAGTAATGACAGAAGAGAACCTGCCTGTATCTAATTAGGCTTATAGATAAACTACCAAAATGTCGGAAATTATAAGCAGAAACATAGACCTATCTAAATTAGGCTTAACAAAACAAAAAACATCACGCATCTCTGACTGTACAGCGCATTTTCTAAATTTGCGGGTTATGGTCGGATGTGGGCCTCAGAGTGAAAATCTATCACATATAGTTGGGCAGTTGCAGCTCGCCGGCTTTGTATTCATGTTACCTGATGAAATTGCTGTACAATATGATCTTGTTGCCATCTAATGCACATGCATATGTCATAAATCAGCACTGCAGAGCTCTCCTTGTCTTCTCCGTGCCTTGATTGTATTACTGCTGATGATATCTGGAAATGTGCATGTACACCCTGGCCTATCTACTGTTGTTAGCCCCAATTCTGACTTGTGCTCTCATATTTGCTTCACTGATTTCTGCTCTCGTAAAAGCCTGGGTTTTCTGCACATTAACACTAGAAGCTTATTACCTAAAATAATAGATCAATTGAAAGTGTGGGTTCACAGCTCCAATCCCGATGTGTTGGTCATTACTAAGACGTGGTCAAGGAAGAGTGTTTTGAATACTGATGTTAATCTTTCTGGTTATAACCTTTTTTGGCAAGACAGATGTTCCAAAGGTGGGGAAGTGGCAATCTTTCCCAAGGATCACATTCAGTGCTCTGTTGTCTCCACCAAGTCTGTCCCCAAACAAGTTGATTTGCTGGTTTTAAGCATTAAACTTTCAAATAGCTCTTTGTTGACTGTTGCTGGGTGTTATCGTCCTCCATCAGCACCGGCCTGTACCCCACTTGCCCTAAGCTCTCTCCTGGCCCCTTGCACTAAGTCTGAATTTGTCCTGCTAGGTGACCTAAACTGGGATATGCTTAAACCACCTGACCAAGTCCTAAAGCAATGGGACTCCCTAAATCTTTCTCAGATTATTACCAATCCCACAAGATATGACTCCAAACACCCAGAAAAGGCTACTCTCCTCGATGTTATCCTCACAAATAATCCTGATAGGTATTAGTCTGGTGTTTTCTGTAATAACTTTAGTGATAACTGTTTTGCAGCCTGTGTTCGTAATGGCTTCTCAGTGAAACTACCTGTCCTGATTTGTCATAGATGCTTGCTAGAAAATTTGAATGAGAAAGTCTTCCTTCATGAACTGGCCTCTGTAAAATGGTATAGAATCAGCTTGATCGCCTCTATCTAAGACGCTTGGACCTTCTTTTTTGATATTCTCAGTGGTATTGTTAACAAACACGCCCCCATAAAGAAAATTATAATTAAAAACAGGTTCAGCCCCTGGTTCGACAGTGATCTTGCAGAGTTACTCCACCTCAGGAATTGCATTTGGGTTCAGTACACGCATACTCAGGCTGACTGGCTCTCGTTCAGGCAAATGAGAAATAAATGCACTCAGGCTAGCCCGAAGGCCAAAGTTAGTTACTTTAAGGAGAAGTTCTCGCTCTGTGTGTCTAACCTCAAGAAGTTCTGGAAACAGTTAAATACCTGAAGAATAAACCCTCCTCTTCACAGCTGCCCATGTCCCTTAATGTTGATGTGGTTGTTACTGACAAGAAGCATATGGTTGAGCTTTTTAATCACCACTTCATTAAGTCAGGATTCCTATTTGACTCAGCCATGCCTGCTTGCCCGTCCAACATTTCCTCATATCTCACCCCTTCTAATATGACTAGCCCCGATGCTCCTCCCTCTTTTTCCCTTGCCCCGCTACGAAGTTTCTCCCTGCTAGCGGTCACTGAGTCCAAGGTGCTAAAAGAGCTCCTGAAACTTGACCCCAAAAAAACATCTGGGTCAGATGGTTGAGATCCTTTCTTCTTTAAGGTTCCTGCCCCTATCATAGCAAAGCCTATTGCTGACCTTTTTAACCTGTTTCTCCTCTCTGGGGAGGTTCCCATTGCTTGGAAGGCAGCCACGGTTCGTCCTTTATTTAACAAAGGGGGAGATCAAGCTGATCCTAACTGTTACAGGCCAATTTCTATTTTGCCCTGTTTATCAAAAGTGTTGGAAAAACTTGTCAATAATCAACTGACTGGCTTTCTTGATGTCTATAGTATTCTCTCTGGTATGCAATCTGGTTTCCGCTCAGGTTATGGATGTGACACTACAACCTTAAAGGTCCTCAATGATAACACCATTGCCCATGATTCTAAGCAATGTTGTGCTGATATTTATATTGATTTGGCCGAAGCATTTGATACGGTAGGCCATTCCATTCTTGTGGGCTGACTAAGGAGCATTGGTGTCTGTCTCTGAGGTGTCTTTGGCCTGGTTTGCTAACTACCTCTGAGTGCAGTTTATGAAGTCAAAACATCTGCTGCCTCAACCACTGCCTGTCACCAAGGGAGTATTCCAAGGCTCGATCCTAGGCCCCACGCTCTTCTCAATTTACATCAAGAACATAACTCAGGCAGTAGGAAGCTCTCTCATCCATTTATATGCGGATGATACAGTCTTATACTCAGCTGGCCACTCCCTGGATTTTGTGTTAAATGCTCTACAACAAAGCTTTGTTAGTGTCCAACAAGCTTCCTCTACTCTTAACCTTGTACTGAACACGTCCAAAACAAAGGTCATGTGGTTTGGTGGGAAGAATGGCCCTCTCCCCACCGGTGTGATTACTACCTCTGAGGGTTTAGAGCTTGAGGTAGTCACCTCATACAAGTACTTGGGAGTATGGCTAGACGGTACGCTGTCCTTCTCCCATTACATATCAAAGCTGCAGGCTAAAGTTAAATCTAGACCTGGTTTCCTCGATCGTAATCGCTCCTGTTTCACCCCAGCTGCCAAACTAACCCTGATTCAGATGACCATCATACCCATACTAGATTACGGAGACATAATTTATAGATTGGCAGGTAAGGGTGCTCTCGAGCGGCTAGAGGGTCTTTTCCATTCGGCCATCAGATTTGCCACCAATGCTCCGTATAGGACACATCACTGCACTCTATACTTCTCTGTAAACTGGTCATCTCTGTACACCCGTCGCAAGACCCACTGTTTGATGCTTATTTATAAAACCATCTTAGGCCTCACTCCCCCTATCTGAGATACCTACTGCAGCCCTCATTCTCCACATACAACACCCATTCTGCCAGTCACGTACTGGTCCCTAAAGGACACACATCCCTGGGCTGCCTGGCTGCAGATAGCGACTGGAACGAGCTGCAACAAACACTCAAACTGGACAGTTTAATCTCAATCTCTTCATTCAAAGACTCAATCATGGACACTCTTACTGACAGTTGTGACTGCTTTACGTGATGTATTGTTGTCTCTACCTTCTTGCCCTTTGTGCTGTTGTCTGTGCCCAGTAACGTTTGCACCATGTTTTGTGCTGCTACCATGTTGTGTTGTCATGTGTTGCTATGTTGTTATCTTATGTTGTGATGTGTGTTTTGTCCTATATACAGTGGGGCAAAAAAGTATTTAGTCAGCCACCAATTGTGCAAGTTCTTCCACTTAAAAAGATGAGAGAGGACTGTAATTTTCATCATAGGTACACTTCAACTATGATAGACAAAATGAGAAAAAAAATCCAGATAATCACATTGTAGGATTTTTAATGAATTTATTTGCAAATTATGGTGGAAAATAAGTATTTGGTCACCTACAAACAAGCAAGATTTCTGGCTCTCACAGACCTGTAACTTCTTCTTTAAGAGGCTCCGCTGTCCTCCACTCGTTACCTGTATTAATGGCACCTGTTGAACTTGTTATCAGTATAAAAGACACCTGTCCACAACCTCAAACAGTCACACTCCAAACTCCACTATGGCCAAGACCAAAGAGCTGTCAAAACCAGAAACAAAATTGTAGACCTGCACCAGGCTGGGAAGACCGAATCTGCAATAGGTAAGCAGCTTGGTTTGAAGAAATCAACTGTGGGAGCAATTATTAAGAAATGGCAGACATACAAGACCACTGATAATCTCCCTTGATCTGGGGCTCCACGCAAGATCTCACCCCGTGGGGTCAAAATGATCACAAGAACGATGAGCAAAAATCCCAGATCCACACGGGGGGACCTAGTGAATGACCTGCAGAGAGCTGGGACCAAAGTAACAAAGCCTACCATCAGTAAAACACTACACCGCCAGGGACTCAAATCCTGCAGTGCCAGACGTGTCCCCCTGCTTAAGCCAGGACATGTGCAGGCCCATCTGAAGTTTGCTAGAGAGCATTTGGATGATCCAGAAGAAGATTGGGAGAATGTCATATGGTCAGATGAAACCAAAATATAACTTTTTGGTAAAAACTCAACTCATTGTGTTTGGAGGACAAAGAATGCTGATTTGCATCCAAACACCATACCTACTGTGAAGCACGGGGGTGGAAACATCATGCTTTGGGGCTGTTTTTCTGCAATGGGACCAGGACGACTGATCCGTGTAAAGGAAAGAATGAATGGGGCCATGTATCGTGAGATTTTGAGTGAAAACCTCCTTCCATCAGCAAGGGCATTGAAGAAGAAACGTGGCTGGGTCTTTCAGCATGCCAATGATCCCATACACAACGCCCATGGCAACGAAGGAGTGGCTTCGTAAGAAGCATTTCAAGGTCCTGGAGTGGCCTAGCCAGTCTCCAGATCTCAACCCCATAGAACATCTTTGGAGGGAGTTGAAAGTCCGTGTTGCCCAGCAACAGCCCCAAAACATTACTGCTCTAGAGGAGATCTGCATGGAGGAATGGGCCAAAATACCAGCAACAGTGTGTGAAAACCTTGTGAAGACTTACAGAAAACATTTGACCTCTGTCATTGCCAACAAAGTGTATATAACAAAGTATTGAGATACACTTTTGTTATTGACCTTGAACTTATTTTCCACCATAATTTGCAAATAAATTCATAAAAACTCCAACAATGTGATTTTCAGGAGTTTTTTCTTCTCAATTTGTCTGTCATAGTTGAAGTGTACCTATGATGAAAATTACAGGCCTCTCATCTTTTTAAGTGGGAGAACTTGCACAATTGTTGGCTGACAATACTTTTTTGCCCCACTGTGTGTGTGTGTGTGTGTGTGTGTGTGTGTGTGTGTATATTTCATCCCAGTAAGAGGCCTTTTGGTAGGCCGTCATTGTAAATAAGAATGTGTTCTTAAATGGCTTGCCTAGTTAAATAAAGATGTGTTTATTAGCAAATTGTGCTAGTGAGCAAACAGCTGACCCGCACATCACTAGTGTACATGTGAGAGAGAAGACAGAGAGCGAAAGAGAAAGGTGGGAGAGAGAGAATGTGGAGCAGTGGAACCAGAATTGCAGAGGGAGGTGGCTGGGGTGAAGAGTATGAGTAACATAACATGTGAAAAGTTCCTGTCTAGCTAGGCTAGGGAGGCCCCTGATTCACAAGTGCGGTCCACTTTTCAGACAAGTTCTGAAAAAGAAGTGTCTCTACTGTGTACGTGTTTTAGACCTGTTGGCTAAGCTTCTGTTTGCTATACAATTAGTAGAGAGGAAGAGTTTGGGATGAAATTAGTTTAATCTGAAAGGAAATCCAGCAAGTAAACACTAGATGAGCTCTTTAAAAAATGTGTGAAACCTCAGACTGATCAAGCGACCACTCTGTCTTTCTCTCAGTCACAGGGGCCCCGAAAGTCTCTGTTCTCTTGCATGGCTTGTGTTCCCCCGGATCCCCCTCGAGGTTCATTCTCCTCCGCCAGCAGCCGAGAGGAGCGGGTATGAATGGAGCTTTTGTTTTCTGCAGGAATATTGTACTGCTGGTGAACAGATGGGGTAGGAGGAAGAGACAGGAGACCGATTGCTTGTGCAACTTCTGTTACCTTTGCGTGGGTTCAGTTTCAAGACTAATTATGTCAATTTAATAACATTTTTATGTATGCATTGTTTATACATTTTTCCTTGATTATACAGTATATATATATTTGAACAACGATTGCCTAAGCACCAGAGCTTTGAAAGAATCTACTTAATTTTATTCTATTGGATTACAAGATAAACATTTTTTAAATGGGCATTTATAGGACAGCAAGGTGGCTCTTTCAACTGCCACATGTTCCTTCAGAACATATAATCTCTCACCAATAAAGAATTGGCATGGGAGTTTGCATGGCTCACATACACATTCTGTGTGGCTACTGTTGAAGGAGAGAGAGGGGATGTAGGCAGCAGTGATGGACTAGTCAGGGATAGTGAGTGGGGAAGAGTGGGAGGGATGAGGCTAGTAGGGGAAGGATTGATTAGCAGCCTACTTGCTAGAAGACAGAGGGAAGACTTTGAACACACTCTCCAACATTGATTTTGCCCGTTCTGTCAACTTCTCTATTGGATTTTCAGATGCTAAGCTACACATTTACCAAACATTAGGACCACATTTGCAGTTTTTCTTTGCAGAGAGTTTGGAAGTGCAAGGTTCGAACTCGCTAGACTAGATGAGTTAGCTAGTGGTTGAGTAAACTAACCGCTAGCTTCTTAAATCTGATTTATTTTGTGGAAACGGTTAGCAATATCGAAGAAAACCCTCGTCCACTCTGTCAAGAAAATTCCACGTAAGCCTAAGTACATTTGTCTGCATAAAATCGGTACCTACTTTCTAAGTTAAAGCTTCTTTTTAATTGTTGAAAAGCAATATCCCAAGTATAAATACAGAAAAGTACACACACTAAAGACACAGGTAAACAAATACGTTTTGAACAAAACAAATAAATAGTGTTTTTGAGACGCAACTATAAACTTCAAGGAGTTGGTCTGATGGGAATCTGTGATGTCATCGGCCTCCCCCTTGTTTGAGGAACAATAGAGGAGCGTTGGAGAACAAAAGAGGAAAGCCCCCCCCACTTGTGATGTCATGACTTACCTGGATCACCTATTGAGATGTGCCTTTTTATTAAGTAAATAAGGTGTCAAATTAGGTGAAAGGAGACTGGAGGGCCACTTTAAAGGTAAAATATGTAAGAATTGTTCATTCAGACAGCTCTAAATGGCCATATCAAAGTGGCAAGGCTCTCCCAAGACCCCAGAGCACCTGATTAGACTACAGTCACCCAATTAGAAGGTTGCCCAGACAGTCACCCCACAACAATACATTTCGGAAAGGGATGAAAAAAAATCTCACTAATACCATGCTTTCAAAAGGAGACTGACAGCATTTATCTGCTAAATAATATGTTGGTCAGCCAAAAGGGAAGTTGGATGAAGGTTATGGAAAGACTCATGTGATCGGATAGACTGGATATAACTTATTAGAAGATAAGTTTCATATGTCTGGGGTTCTCGAGGGCAACTTGCAAATCCAACATGGGGATGTGACTCTGGTATAAAATGGAATCCACTCTACATTACTACAGAGATGACCTCTTCATACGTCAACACTTGCTACTCTTTGGTTGCGTGTTTTGTCACAAGAAATGTTATTTTGAAGACTGAACGTACTATTCAACGCAGATATTTCAAAAGGAGGCAAATAATTTATATGAAAATATTTTGTCATTGTGATGTAGCCAGATTGTCTGTAGATGCAGTATAACTTTAGCTAGCTAATGTTAGCATTCATTTTCCAACTTATTATTTTCCTACTTTAGCAATGTCATTTTATTTCAGGTCCACTATAGTGTAATTTAGACTAAACAGTCATTAGCCCCACTTGACTTTCAAGCACCACTTTGGCTGAGGCTAAATATAAATGCTGACGCTAGCTAGCTTAATACATTACATGGGCTGAAATTGACCTATGAAATCATGAAGTGTGATTTGTAAACATAACACCACTGTTAAGGGTGTGTACTGGAGACGAAGTCAGGTGCAGGAGAGCAGAGTGTAGTGAACAGGCACACTTTTTATTCCGGTCCAACGAAAGCACAAAAGTACATATATGTACCCAAACACGGAACAGACAAAAAGTATGGTGCGTAAGAATACCCACATAACATAAATACATGCAGTGTGATTAGGGAATGAAAACCAGGTGTGTATGGAACAAGACAAAACAAAAAAAAGCCAGTGACATCGATCACCGAACGCCGCCCGAACAAGGAGAGGAGCCGACTTCGGCGGAAGTCGTGACAACCACAGACTCTGCAAAGCAAATGCATGTGGTGCTTAGAAAAGTTAGGCAAGCGAGTTAGTCTGGCTAGTTCTACAACATGTCAAAAATATATAGCCTAACACTTTGTTGGAACATGGCACAATTCATTTTAGATGACTAACTAGATAGACATAAGGTATGATTTATACCAAAAATTAATAGCAAGTAGCCCTAAATGTTGCTAAACTAACATTAATTTTGAGGTTTGGCTTACCAGGTTTGAGTGCATTAACGTTAGGGTCCATCAGTTCCCGAAGTAGTTATAACCTGTTGAGGATAGGCGGCAGTATTTTCACTTTGGAGGAATTGCGTGCGCATAGTGAACTGCATCAAACTCTGTCCTAGATTGCTAATATATGCATATTATTATTACTATTGGATAGAAAACACTCTGAAGTTTCTAAAACTGTTTGAATTATGTCTGTATAACAGAACTCATGGGGCAGGCAATCTTCCAAACAAGAAGTGAAATTCTGAAAGTTGGGGCAACTTTGACGTCATCGCCCCCTCCTTTCCCAACAAGATATGGATCTGGAAGTACTTCCTACGCCTTCCACTAGATGTCCTCATTCAGTAGAAAGTGTAATGGAGCATTTGCTGTGAACTTTGACCTAATGGGAGGGAAAATAGTCAGTGTCCCGACAGAATGCCATTTTGCTGTGGCGCATTTCTCTGTTGGTGCTACGGCTGTTCCATTTGGCTCCAGATGAAAACGTATGATCCGGTTGGAACGTTATTGGATATATATGATAATAACATCCTGAAGATTGATTCTGCACTTAGTTTGACCAGTTTATTCGACCTGGAATATATCTTTTGGAAGTTTTCGTGCGAGTTATCTTGGACCAGCAGTCAGTTTTTGGGCACGTGAGCTGAACATGATAGCAAATGCAGCTACTTGGACACTAGTATTGGACATTATGGAACAAAACAACGATTTATTGAGGGAACTAGGACTCCTTGCACTACATTCTGATGAAAGATCATCAAAGGTAAGGGAATATTTATGTTGTAATTTCGTATTTCTGTTGACTCCAACACACCATAATATGCAAATAAATTCATAAATTCTACAATGTGATTTTCTGGATTTTTTTTCTCATTTTGTCTGTCATAGTTGAAGTGTATCTATGATGAAAATTACAGGCCTCTCTCATCTTTTTAAGTGGGAGAACGTGCACATTTGGTGGCTGACTAAATACTTTTTTGCCCCACTGTATGTACTAATTTAACCTTCTGTTTCTTGAAAATAATTTCTCACGGATATGAAAGATGGTTTCTTTATGTTTCCAAAACCGTACTGTAAACAATGCGTGTTAATGTTCAGAAAGTGCATCGGGTCTCTAAACAAAACTCCCCTTTCCAGAAGATACCTCCATGGATAGACTCTGACGGAAACTGTTATCATAAGTAAGGTATTAACATTTCCTTGATTGTATTAACATTTCATCAAATATGTTTTTATCTTCTGTCAGTCCAGAAGACAAAAGACTAACGTGTGTGCTGAGAGTCGGAAAGAAAAGTTCAGGGAGTGTTTTAATAAATAAACGTAATGTAATACAAGACAAGAAACCACGAACAACGCACAGACATGACACTGGAACAGAAAAAATTACGCCTGGGGAAGGAACCAAAGAGCGTGATATATAGGAAGAGATGGTGTTCAGGTGAGCGACGACGCAAATGTGCATGTAACGATGGTGACAGGAATAAAATGGCGGCAAAAGAAATGGCAGCAGTTTTACGGGCGCCCAACCAATTGTGCTATTATGTGGAGTTTTTTCACATTATTTGTAACTTATTTTGTACATAATGTTTCTGCAACCGTGTCTTACGGAAAAAAAGAGCTTCTGGATATCAGGACAGCGATCACTCACCTCGGATTAGACAAAGATCTTTTCTACAACAAAGAGAACGCACAAGGCATTCTCCAAACACCCCAAAGGGCCTACATCCCCATAATTTGCAAGAGGAAGCAGGGCAGGTACAGAGGACAAAGAGGTCAGGACCCGGAGAAGGCGAGTGGGAAAGCTGCCCCTACCGTCAATACTACTTGCCAACGTGCAATCATTGGACAAGAAATTAGGCGAGGTACGAATATCCTACCAACGGGTTATCAAAAACTGTAATATCCTATGTTTCACGGAATTGTGGCTGAATGACGCCATGGATATTCAGCTAGCAGGATATACGCTGCACTGACAAGATAGAACAGCACACTCTGGTAAAACGAGGGTGGGCGGGCTGTACATATTTGGTAACACAAAATCTAAGGAAGTCACTAGATTTTGCTCACCTGAAGTAGAGTATATTGTGATAAATTGCAGGCCACACTACTTGCCTAGAGAGTTCTCAGCTATACTTTTCGTGGCTGTTTATTTACCACCACAGACAGATGCTGGCACTAAGACAGCACTCAGCCAGCTGTATAAGGAAATAAGCAAACAGGAAACCACTCACCCAGAGGCGGCGCTCCTAGTGGCCGGAATCTTTAATGCAGGGAACTTAAATCAGTTCTACCAAATTTCTATCAACATGTTAAATGTGCAACCAGAGGGGGAAAAAAATCTATATCACCTGTACTCCACACACAGATGTACAAAGCTCTCCCTCTTCCTCCATTTGGTAAATCCGACCACAACTCTATCCTCCTGATTCCTGCTTATAAGCAAAAATTCAAGCAGGAAGCACCAGTTACTCGGTCTATGAAAGAGTGGTCAGATGAAGCAGATGCTACACTACAGGACTCTTTTGCTATCACAGACTGGAACATCCGGGATTCTTCCGATACACCACATCAGTCACTGGCTTTATCAATAAGTGCATTGAGGATGTCGTCCCCACAGTGACTGTACGTACATACCCCAACCAGAAGCCATGGGTTACAGGCAATATTCACACTGAGCTAAAGGGTAGAGCTGCCGCTTTCAAGGTGCGGGACTAACCCGGAAGCTTACAAGAAATCCTGCTATGCCCTCAGACGAACCATCAAACAGGCAAAGTGTCAATACAGGGCTAAGATTGAATCATACTACACCGGCTCCAACACCGGCTCTCGTCTTATGTGGCCGGGCTTGCAAACTATTATGGACTACAAAGGGAAGCACAGCTGCGAGCTGCCCAGTGACACGAGCCTACCAGATGAGCTAAATCACCTCTATGCTCGCTTCAAGGCAAGCAACACTGAGGCATGCATGAGAGCATCAGCTGTTCCGGCCAACTGTGTGATCACACTCTCCGTAGCCAACGTGAGTATGACCTTTACACAGGTCAATATACACAAGGCTGTGGGGCCAGACGGATTACCAGGACGTGTGATCCGGGCATGTGCTGACCATCTGGCAGATGTCTTCACTGACATTTTCAACATGTTCCTGATTGAGTCTGTAATACCAACCTGTTTCAAGCAGACCCTGTGCCCAAGAACACAAAGACAACCTGCGTAAATGACTACAGACCCGTAGCACTCATGTCCGTTGCCATGAAGTGCTTTGAAAGGTTGGTAATGGCTCACATCAACACCATTATCCCAGAAACCCCAGACCCACTCTAATTTTCAAACCGCCAGAACAGATCCACAGATGATGCAATCTCTATTGCACTCCACACTGCCCTTTCCCACCTGGACAAAAGGAACACTTGTGTGAGAATGCTATTGATTGACTAAAGCTCAGCATTCAACACCATAGTACCCTCAAAGCTCATGACCAAGCTAAGGATCCTGGGACTAAACACCTCCCTCTGCAACTGGATCCAGGACTTCTTGACGGGCCACCCCCAGGTGGTGAGGGTAGGTAGCAACACATCTGCCACGCTGATCCTCAACACTGGAGCTCCCAGGGGTGCATGCTCAGTCTCCTCCTGTACTCCCTGTTCACCCACGACTGCATGGCCAGGCACGGCTCCAACACCATCATTAAGTTTGCAGACGACACAACAGTGGTAGGCCTGATCACCGACAACAACGAGACAGCCTATAGGGATGAGGTCAGAGACCTGGCCGGGTGGTGCCAGAATAACAACCTATCCCTCAACGTAACAAGACTAAGGAGATGATTGTGGACTACAGGAAAAGGAGGACTGAGCACGCCCCCATTCTCATCGACGGGGCTGTAGTGGAGCAGGTTGAGAGCCTCAAGTTCCTTGGTGTCCACATCAACAACAAACTAGAATGGTCCAAACACACCAAGATAGTTGTGAAGAGGGCACGACAAAGCCTATTCCCCCTCAGGAAACTAAAAAGATTTGGCATGGGTCCTGAGATCCTCAAAAGGTTCTACAGCTGCAACATTGAGAGATCACTGCCTGGTACAGCAATTGCTCAGCCTCTGACCGCAAGGCACTACAGAGGGTAGTGCGCACAGCCCAGTACATCACTGGGGCTAAGCTGCCTGCCAGCCAGGACCTCTACACCAGGCAGTGTCAGAGGAAGGCCCTAAAAATTGTCAAAGACCCCAGCCACCCCCGTCGTATGGCAAGCGGTACCGGAGTGCCAAGTCTAGGATCAAAAGGCTTCTCAACAGTTTTTACCCCCAAGTCATAAGACTCCTGAACAGGTAATCAAATGGCTACCCGGACTATTTGCATTGTGTGCCCCCCACCCCACCCCTCTTTTTACGCTGCTGCTACTCTCTGTTTATCACATGCATAGTCACTTTAACTATACATTAATTTACATACTACCTCAATTGGGCCGACCAACCAGTGCTCCCGCACATGGGCTAACCGGGCTATCTGCATTGTGTCCCACCCACCACCTGCCAACCCCTCTTTTACGCTACTGCTACTCTCTGTTCATCATATATGCACAGTCACTTTAACAATACCTACATGTACATACTACCTCAATAAGCCTGACTATATACAGACTAGGTGTCTGTATATAGCCTTGCTACTCTTTTTTCAAATGTCTTTTTACTGTTGATTTATTTCTTTACTTACCTACCTACACACACACACACACACACACACTTTTTTTCCGCACCATTGGTTAGAGCCTGTAAGTAAGCATTTCACTGTAAGGTCTACACCTGCTGTATTCGGCGCATGTGACAAATAAACTTTGATTTGATTCTGTCAAACCCTGCATGTGCAGCTAAAAGTTATTCTTAACACAAGGTTTCTGAGAACCTGCCTCAGTGGCATGCAAACCTGCCCTTGTTTCAGAGAAAAACAGCCACTGTCTCTCTGTGTCTCGCTATCACCCTCAGTCCCTTTTCTCACCTTCTCTCACAGACGCCAGGCTGTGGGTTTTGGCAGAGAGCTAGACACAGACAGAGACCTCAATTTTCAGCTATACAGTGAGCATAAGTACAATGGAACGTAAGCAAAATAATAACCCCATAATCAATTTGAACCCTTCAGTAGCATTGCCTTCAAATTGTTTAACTTGGGTCAAAAGTTTCAGGTAGCCTTCTACAAGCCTCCCAAAATAAGTTGGGTGAATTTTGGCCCATTCCTCCTGACAGAGCTGGTGTAACTGAGTCAGGTTTTCTGGCCTCCTTGCTCGCACACGCTTTTTCCGTTCTGCCCACAGATTTTCTATAGGATTGAGGTCAGCGCTTTGTGATGGCCTCAAGCTATTTTGCCACAACTTTGGAAGTATGTTTGGGGATATTGTCCATTTGGAAGACACATTTGCGACCAAGCTTTAACATCCTGATTGATGTCTTGAGATGTTGCTTCAATATATCCACATAATTTTCTTTCCTCGTGAAGCCATCTATAAAACAGAGTATAAGTTTCATTAGTTATAGTTCTATTTAAAATGTAGATATTGTTTAGTCATTATTCATAAAATTCCTAACACCATTACACTTGCTGGTCTAGTCATTGTGTGGCTGGGTCTGAGTGAATGAGTCTGTTATTGATTGGTCACTAATTTGATTACATCAGGTAATCAATAAATGTGCTGGTGAATCGATCAATCACTGACTAGGCTATGTGGCTATCCCCTCTGTGTTGCCAAAATCTTCTGGGCATTCAACAGTTTATGGCAGGGCATTTGGTCAATCAGATGGGTCTAATCTAGTGTCATGACGTTGCCCTCTTTGGGGACAGGCCCTTTTCTGCAACTCCTGAATAAAACCCCAACTTTGAGAAATTCTCAACAGACCATGTTTTTCTCAATCACGAGAGGACAAAGGTTGCAGACCATTGCTGAATCTTTTAACCATAGCACGTGGTTAAACTCTTAGACTATCGATACCGACAGAATAAGAACAAGTCTTTGATATTAATTACTAGTCTGCAGCTAGGAATTCGGTATCATTGAACGCGAAGAACGACAACCACCGAGACATCCATTCTACAACAACATGAATGAATGTCACTCTGAACCTGCCACGACAGAGAGAGAGAGAGAGGACGGATACTCTCCAACAGAAACTAACTTTTCAACAGCGATCAAGACACACTGAGCGTAAATATATATATTGATTGCAATTATTCCCGAATGAGTGAGCGTTCATGTGCAAAGGACTAGCATTTCAATTGTTATAATTATCAACTCTGTAGTGACTTCTCAGGTGACCCCCACTCCCCTTTCTGTCTAACAAGCCGTCATGCCAGTTTAGCCCACTAGGGCACATTCCCCTATCATTTCTTGATGCCATTTTCACTTTGTTTGTTTGTTTATGCATTTCTGTGAGTTACTTAGTTAGTGAATAAATTATTTAAGACAATTGATGTATGGATGACTCATAGTGAAGACTGGGTTTGTGCAGATACCTAACAATTTACGACGTTTGGAATGAGACTAACGTGAGGTAAAGTAAATAATTCATTAATTCGAAGACTAATTGATCAGATATAAAATATCTGAAAAGTTATATTAGGAAATTATAACTTTAATCTGAATATTTTCCTTGGTGCCCCGACTTCCTAGTTAATTACAGTTACATGATTTAATCAGTTTAATCGCGTAATACTAATTACAGAGAATTTTTGAATAAACTAAGTCTTCAATTTAATGATAGTAAACACACGACACTAGTTTAGGTTGATCCTATGGCCCAGTATTACTAGGTCTATGTGCTGTTGTGGTCCCTGGTGAAGGTCTAAGGCAACTGCCTGAGTAAGAATAATTTGGCATAAACTTACTTTATGTTGAACATAAGCTTTGACTGGTCTGACTGGTCTGACTGGTCTGACTGGTCTGACTGGTTTGACTGGTCTGACTGCATCACCGCCAATTCAATTCAAAGGGCTTTTTCTCTCTCTCTCGCTCTCTCTCTCTACCCCTCTCTTTCTCACTCTCTCTACCCCTCTCTCTTCCTGCTCTCTTTCTTTCTTTTTCTCCCTGTCTGTCAATTCAATTCAATTCAATTCAATTCAAGGGCTTTATTGGCATGGGAAACATGTGTTAACATTGCCAAAGCAAGTGAGGTAGACAACATACAAAGTGAATATATAAAGTGAAAAACAACAAAAATTAACAGTAAACATTACACATACAGAGGTTTCAAAACAGTAAAGACATTACAAATGTCATATTATATATATATACAGTGTTTTAACAATGTACAAATGGTTAAAGGACACAAGATAAAATAAATAAGCATATATATGGGTTGTATTTACAATGGTGTGTGTTCTTCACTTGGTTGCCCTTTTCTCGTGGCAACAGGCCACAAATCTTGCTGCTGTGATGGCACACTGTGGAATTTCACCCAGTAGATATGGGAGTTTTTCAAATTTGGATTTGTTTTCGAATTCTTTGTGGATCTGTGTAATCTGAGGGAAATATGTCTCTCTAATATGGTCATACATTGGGCAGGAGGTTAGGAAGTGCAGCTCAGTTTCCACCTCATTTTGTGGGCAGTGAGCACATAGCCTGTCTTCTCTTGAGAGCCATGTCTGCCTACGGCGGCCTTTCTCAATAGCAAGGCTATGCTCACTGAGTCTGTACATAGTCAAAGCTTTCCTTAATTTTGGGTCAGTCACAGTGGTCAGGTATTCTGCCGCTGTGTACTCTCTGTTTAGGGCCAAATAGCATTCTAGTTTGCTCTGTTTTTTTGTTAATTCTTTCCAATGTGTCAAGTAATTATCTTTTTGTTTTCTCATGATTTGGTTGGGTCTAATTGTGTTGTTGTCCTGGGGCTCTGTAGGGTGTGTTTGTGTTTGTGAACAGAGCCCCAGGACCAGCTTGCTTAGGGGACTCTTCTCCAGGTTCATCTCTCTGTAGGTGATGGCTTTGTTATGGAAGGTTTGTGAATCACTTCCTTTTAGGTGTTTGTGCAATTTAACGGCTCTTTTCTGGATTTTGATAATTAGTGGGTATCGGCCTAATTCTGCTCTGCATGCATTATTTGGTGTTCTACGTTGTACACGAAGGATATTTTTGCAGGATTCTGCGTGCAGAGTCTCAATTTGGTGTTTGTCCCATTTTGTGAAGTCTTGGTTGGTGAGCGGACCCCAGACCTCACAACCATAAAGGGCAATGGGCTCTATGACTGATTCAAGTATTTTTAGCCAAATCCTAATTGGTATGTTGAAATTTATGTTTCTTTTGATGGCATAGAATGCCCTTCTTGCCTTGTCTCTCAGATCGTTCACAGCTTTGTGGAAGTTACCTGTGGCGCTGATGTTTAGGCCAAGGTATGTATAGTTTTTTGTGTGCTCTAGGGCAACAGTGTCTAGATTGAATTTGTATTTGTGGTCCTGGTGACTGGACCTTTTTTGGAACAGCATTATTTTGGTCTTACTGAGATTTACTGTCAGGGCCCAGGTCTGACAGAATCTGTGCATAAGATCTAGGTGCTGCTGTAGGCCCTCCTTGGTTGGTGACAGAAGCACCAGATCATCGGCAAACAGCAGACATTTGACTTCGGATTCTAGCAGGGGGAGGCCGGGTGCTGCAGACTTTTCTAGTGCCCGCGCCAATTCGTTGATATATATGTTGAAGAGGGTGGGGCTTAAGCTGCATCCCTGTCTAACCCCACGACCCTGTGTGAAGAAATGTGTGTGTTTTTTGCCAATTTTAACCGCACACTTGTTGTTTGTGTACATGGATTTTATAATGTCGTATGTTTTACCCCCAACACCACTTTCCATCAGTTTGTATAGCAGACCCTCATGCCAGATTGAGTCGAAGGCTTTTTTGAAATCAACAAAGCATGAGAAGACTTTGCCTTTGTTTTGGTTTGTTTGGTTGTCAATTAGGGTGTGCAGGGTGAATACATGGTCTGTTGTACGGTAATTTGGTAAAAAGCCAATTTGACATTTGTTCACATTTGTTCACATTCACATTTGTTCTGTCTCTCTCTCTATCTCTGTCTCTCACTCTTTTTCTCTCTCTCTTTCTCTGTCACACTCTTTTTATCACACTCTAACTCACTCTCTTTCGCTATGTCTCTCTCTGTCTCTCTATTGCAGCCCATAGCAACCTAGCAGCATACATGTGTGATGTTACTGTCGTAATTATGTTACAAAGGTACAGTACACTTTGCCAAAATATCTTATCTTAAATATTTAAGCCTGGTAACAGTTCTCTTGACTTTATCATATCTAAACAATGACAGATATTTGGTATTTTGGTATTTTATTAGGATCCCCATTAGCTGTTGCAAAAGCAGCAGCTACTCTTCCTGGGGTCAACACAAAACATGAAACATAATACAGAATGACATAATACAGAACATCAATAGACAAGAACAGCTCAAGGACAGAACAACATACATTTTTAAAAAGGCACACGTAGCCTACATATCACTGCACACACACAAACTATCTAAGTCAAATAGGGGAGAGGCATTGTGCCGCGAGGTGTTGCTTTATGTTTTTTTAAACCAGGTTTGCTGTTTATTTGAGCAATATGAGATGGAAGGAAGTTCCATGCAATAAGGGCTCTATATAATATAATTTCTTGAATTTGGGGACTATGAAAAGACCCCTGGTGGCATGTCTGGTGGGATAAGTGTGTGTGTCAGAGCTGTGTGTAAGTTGACTATGGAAACAATTTGGGAGTTTCAACACATTAATGTTTCTTTATAAAAAGAAGTGATGCAGTCAGTCTCTCCTCAACTCTTAGCCAAGAGAGACTGGCATGCATCAGCCCTCTGATTACAATTAAGAGCAAAATGTACCGTTCTGTTCTGGGCCAGCTGCAGCTTAACTAGGTCTTTCCTTGCAGCACAGGACCACATGACTGGACAATAATCAAGATTAGACAAAACTAGAGCCTGCAGAACTTGCTTTTTGGAGTGTGGTGTCAAAAAAGCAGAGCATCTCTTTATTACAGCTAGACCTCTCCCCATCTTTGCAACCATTGAATCATTATGTCTTGACCATGACAGTTTACAATCTAAGGTAATGCCAAGTAATTTAGTTTCCTCAACTTGCTCAACAGCCACACCCTTCATTACCAGATTCAGCTGAGGTCTAGCACTTAAGGAATGATATGTACCAAAGACAATGCTCTTAGTTTTAGAGATGTTCAGGACCAGTTATTACTGGCCACCCATTCCAAAACAGACTGCAACTCTTTAAGGGCTTGAGTGACTTCATTAGCTGTGGTTGCTGATGCAGAAATGGTTGAATCATCAGCAGACATGGACACATGCTTTGTTTAATGCCAATGGCGGGTCATTGGTAAAAATAGAAAAGAGTAGAGGGCCTAAAGAGCTGCCCTGCGGTACACCACACTTTACATGTTTGACATTAGAGACGCTTCCATTAAAGAAAACCCTTTGAGTTCTACACAGCAAAAAAATAAACGTCCTCTCACTGTCAACTGTGTTTATTTTCAGCAAACTTAACATGTGTAAATATTTGTATGAACACAAGATTCAACAACTGAGACATAAACTGAACTGAACAAGTTCCACAGACATGTGACTAACAGAAATGGAATAGTGTGTCCCTGAACAAGGGGGGGGGGGGGGGGGGGGGGGGGGGTCAAAATCAAATCAAAAGTAACAGTCAGTATCTGGTGTGGCCACCAGCTGTATTAAGTACTGCAGTGCATCTCCTCCTCATGGACTGCACTAGATTTGCCAGTTCTTGCCGTGAGATGTTACCCCACTCTTCCACCAAAGCATCTGCAAGTTTCCGGACATTTCTGGGGGGAATGGCCCTAGCCCTCACCCTCCGATCCAACAGGTCCCAGACGTGCTCAATGGGATTGCGATCCAGGCTCTTCACTGGCCATGGCAGAACACTGACATTCCTGTATTGCAGGAAATCACGCACAGAATGAGCAGTATGGTTGGTGGCATTGTCATGCTGGAGGGTCATGTCAGGATGAGCCTGTAGGAAGGGTACCACATGAGGGAGGAGGATGTTTTCCCTGTAACGCACAGCATTGAGATTGCCTGCAATGACAACAAGCTCAGTCTGATGATGCTGTGACACACCTCCCCAGATCATGATGGACCCTCCACCTCCAAATTAATCCCTCTCCAGAGTACAGGCCTCGGTGTAACACGCATTCCTTCAATGTTAAATGCGAATCCGACCATCACCCCTGGTGAGACAAAACCATGACTCGTCAGTGAAGAGCACTTTTTGCCAGTCCTGTCTGGTCCAGTGATGGTGGGTTTGTGCCCATAGGTGACGTTGTTGCCGGTGATGTCTAGTGAGGACCTGCCTTACAACAAGCCTACAAGCCCTCAATCCAGCCTCTCTTAACCTATTGCAGACAGTCTGAGCACTGATAGAGGGATTGTGCGTTCCTGTTTTAACTCGGGCAGATGTTGTTGTCATCCTGTACCTGTCCAGCAGGTGTGATGTTCGGATGTACCGATCCTGTGCAGGTGTTGTTACATGTGGTCTGCCACTGCGAGGACGATCAGCTGTCCTTCCAGTCTCCCTGTAGTGCTGTCTTAGGCATCTCACAGTATGGACTTTGCAATTTATTTCTCTGGCCACATCTGCAATCCTCATGCCTCCTTGCAGCATGCCTTAGGCATGTTCACGCAGATGTGCAGGGACCCTGGGTATCTTTCTTTTGGTGTTTTTCAGAGTCAGTAGAAAAGCCTCTTTAGTGTCCTAAGTTTTAATAACTGTGACCTTAATTGCCTACCGTCTGTAAGCTGTTAGTGTCTTCACGACCGTTCCACAGGTGCATGTTTATTAATTGTTTATGGTTCATTGAACAAGCATGGGAAACAGTGTTTAAACCCTTTACAATGAAGATCTGTGAAGTTATTTGGTTTTTACAAATGATCTTTGAAAGACATGGTCCTGAAAAAGGGACGTTTCTTTTTTTGCTGAGTTTATTAGATAGATAGCTCTGAATTCACGATATAGCAGAGGTTGAAAAGCCAAATCACTTAAGTTTCTTCAACAACAGGTTATGGTTAATAATATCAAAGGCTGTTCTGAAGTCTAACAGTATAGCTCCCACAATCTTCTTATTATCAATTTCTTTCAACCAATCATAATTTGTGTCAGTGCAGTACATGTTGAGTACCCTTCTCTATAAGCATGCTGAAAGTCTGTTGTTAATTTGTTTACAGAGAAATAGCATTGTATTTGGTCAAACACAATTTTTATATCATTGATCTTGGCTTCATAATACAGTTTCTACTTCTTTTTGTTGAGTTTAGTCACATTATTTCTCAATTTGTAGTAAGTCAGCCAGTCAAATGTAGAGCCAGACTTATTAGCCACTCCTTTTGCCTCATCTCTTTCAACCATACAGATGTTCAATTCCACATCAATCCATGGAGCCTTAACAAGCTGAAATTTGCTTCCTACAACACTAACTCAAAAAAGTTCTGGGACACTGTAAAGTCCATGGAGAATAAGAACACCTCCTCCCAGCTGCCCACTGCACTGAAGATAGGAAACACTGTCACCACTGATAAATCCACCATAATTGAGAATTTCAATAAGCATTTTTCTACGGCTGGCCATGCTTTCCACCTGGTTACTCCTACCCCGGTCAACAGCACTGCACCCCCCACAGCAACTCGCCCAAGCCTTCCCCATTTCTCCTTCTCCCAAATCCGTTCAGCTGATGTTCTGAATGAGCTGCAAAATCTGGACCCTTACAAATCAGCCGGGCTAGACAATCTGGACCCTTTCTTTCTAAAATTATCTGCCGAAATTGTTGCCACTCCTATTACTAGCCTGTTCAACCTCTCTTTTATGTCGTCTGAGATTCCCAAAGATTGGAAAGCAGCTGCAGTCATCCCCCTCTTCAAAGGGGGGGACACTCTTGACCCAAACTGCTACAGACCTATATCTATCCTACCATGCCTTTCTAAGGTCTTCGAAAGCCAAGTCAACAAACAGATTACCGACCATTTCGAATCTCACCATACCTTCTCTGCTATGCAATCTGGTTTCAGAGCTGGTCATGGGTGCACCTCAGCCACGCTCAAGGTCCTAAACGATATCTTAACCGCCATCGATAAGAAACATTACTGTGCAGCCGTATTCATTGATCTGGCCAAGGCTTTCGACTCTGTCAATCACCACATCCTCATCGGCAGACTCGACAGCCTTGGTTTCTCAAATGATTGCCTCGCCTGGTTCACCAACTACTTCTCTGATAGAGTTCAGTGTGTCAAATCGGAGGGTCTGCTGTCCGGACCTCTGGCAGTCTCTATGGGGGTGCCACGGGGTTCAATTCTTGGACCGACTCTCTTCTCTGTATACATCAATGAGGTCGCTCTTGCTGCTGGTGAGTCTCTGATCCACCTCTACGCAGACGACACCATTCTGTATACTTCTGGCCCTTCTTTGGACACTGTGTTAACAACCCTCCAGGCAAGCTTCAATGCCATACAACTCTCCTTCCGTGGCCTCCAATTGCTCTTAAATACAAGTAAAACTAAATGCATGCTCTTCAACCGATCGCTACCTGCACCAACCCGCCTGTCCAACTTCACTACTCTGGACGGCTCTGACTTAGAATACGTGGACAACTACAAATACTTAAGTGTCTGGTTAGACTGTAAACTCTCCTTCCAGACCCATATCAAACATCTCCAATCCAAAGTTAAATCTAGAATTGGCTTCCTATTTCGCAACAAAGCATCCTTCACCCATGCTGCCAAACATACCCTTGTAAAACTGACCATCCTACCAATCCTCGACTTTGGCGATGTCATTTACAAAATAGCCTCCAATACCCTACTCAACAAATTGGATGTAGTCTATCACAGTGCAATCCGTTTTGTCACCAAAGCCCCATATACTACCCACCATTGCGACCTGTACGCTCTCGTTGGCTGGCCCTCGCTTCATACTCTTCGCCAAACCCACTGTTTCCATGTCATCTACAAGACCCTGCTAGGTAAAGTCCCCCCTTATCTCAGCTCGCTGGTCACCATAGCATCTCCCACCTGTAGCACACGCTCCAGCAGGTATATCTCTCTAGTCACCCCCAAAACCAATTATTCCTTTGGCCGCCTCTCCTTCCAGTTCTCTGCTGCCAATGACTGGAACAAACTACAAAAATCTCTGAAACTGGAAACACTTATCTCCCTCACTAGCTTTAAGCACCAACTGTCAGAGCAGCTCACAGATTACTGCACCTGTACATAGCCCACCTATAATTTAGCCCAAACAACTACCTCTTTCCCTACTGTATTTAATTAATTTATTTATTTTGCTCCTTTGCACCCCATTATTTTTATTTCTACTTTGCACATGCTTCCATTGCAAATCTACCATTCCAGTGTTTTACTTGCTATATTGTATTTACTTTGCCACCATGGCCTTTTTTTCCTTTACCTCCCTTATCTCACCTCATTTGCTCACATCGTATATAGACTTGTTTATACTGTATTATTGACTGTATGTTTGTTTTACTCCATGTGTAACTCTGTGTCGTTGTATGTGTCGAACTGCTTTGCTTTATCTTGGCCAGGTCGCAATTGTAAATGAGAACTTGTTCTCAACTTGCCTACCTGGTTAAATAAAGGTGAAATATAAAAATAAAAACAGTTCTAACAGTCAGTTTCTTAACAGGTGCCTGTTTATCAATAATTGGAAGAAGCAATTTCATAAATGCATCAAGTGCAGCGTCTGGATGCGCCTCATTAATCACATGAGACCAACACATCTCTTTAACATCATCCACATAAGAGTCACAGCAAAATCTTTTGTATGATATCTTATACACTATTTTAAGCCCAGCTATTAGAACTTTGGCATTCCTGGATAAAGCCACTATATTGTGATCACTGCATCCAATGGATAGGGATACAGCTTTAGAACAAAGTTCTACAGCATTAGTAAAAATGTGATTGATACATGTGGATGATCTTGTTCCTGTAGTGTTTGTAAACACCCTGGTAGGTTGATTAATAACCTGAACCAGATTACAGGCACTGGTTACAGTGAGAAGCTTCCTCTTGAGTGGACAGCTTGATGAAAACCAGTCAATATTCAGGTCTTCAAGAAAGTAGACCTCTCTGTTTACATCACATACACTATCAAGCATTTCACACATATTTTTTAGATACTGACTGTTAGCACTTGGTGGCCTATAGCAACACCCCAAAAGAAAAGGCTTTAGATGTGCCAAGTGAACCTGCAACCACAACACTTCAAGAACACTTGACATAAGATCTTCTCTAAGCATTACAGGGAGATGGCTCTGAATATATACAGCAACACCTCCCCCATAAGAATTTCTGTCTCTTCTATAAATGTTATATCCTTGTATTGCTACTGATGTATCATCAAATGAATTATCTAAGTGAGTCTCAGAAATGGCTAATATATGAATGTTATCTGATGTTAGCAAGTTATTGATTTAATGAACCTTATTTCTAAGGCTACATATATTAATATGGGCTATTTTCAGCCCTTTCCTGGGTAGCTTATCAGAGATAGACATAATATTGAAAAGAGCAGGCAAAGCAAGAGAAAAAAAGATACATTCAGCAGTCCATTAATCAACTGGTCTGTGGCCTGCGGCTACGAACCCATAGGCTTGGCTCTCTCATCCCTTCCAGGCTTCTGGGAGGGAGGGTGGATAATGAGCCTGTCGTCGCAGATGTACTCAATGTGCCCACGCGCTCTGGCAGCTTTCTTTTTTTTTTTTTTAATTGTACCTTTATTTAACTAGGCAAGTCAGTTAAGAACAAATTCTTATTTACAATGATGGCCTAGGAATAGCCTAGCCTTGTTCAGGGCAGAATGACTGATTTTTACCTTGTCAGCTTGGGGATTCGATCTTGCAACCTTTTGGTTATAGTACTATCCTGTCTCCAAATTAACCCTCTAGTATTATCCTGTCTCCAAATTAACCCTACCTAGTATTCTTCTTGTCTACCCTCTAGTAAGGTTATGACGAACAGTCACCGTATATGCTTCTGAATGGAGGAGGGTTGTTTCATTTAAGAGGTCCAATTTAAAAAAAATATAAATATATTTTACCAGGCAAGTCAGTTAAGAACAAATTCTTATTTTCAATGACGGCCTAGGAACAGTGGGTTAACTACCTGTTCAGGGGCAGAACGACAGATTTGTACCTTGTCAGCTCGGGGATTTGAACTTCCAACCTTCCGGTTACTAGCCCAATGCTCTAACCACTAGGCTACCCTGCCGCCCCAAACTCTAATGTAATGTGTCGATTTTAACAATTCCCCATAAGGTTGCAAAATATCAATAGCCTTCCATAGATTTCTGGATGGGGGATTCCCAGATTCCCTAATTATTCCCTCCTGACTTCCTAGGTTTCTGGAAAACCTGGGAATAGGCCTAACCCAAGCAAAACCAATGCATTTGCTTCTGTTTTTTGGGGTTGCAATACTTTAATATTCTCTCCTTCCTAAACCTGCCTACTAAGATGTTTACCCTCTAGTAACTGAGAACCTGCCTACTAAGATGTTTACCCTCTAGTAACTGAGAACCTGCCTACTAAGATGTTTACCCTCTAGTAACTGAGAACCTGCCTACTAAGATGTTTACCCTCTAGTAACTGAGAACCTACCTACTAAGATGTTTACCCTCTAGTAACTGAGAACCTGCCTACTAAGATGTTTACCCTCTAGTAACTGAGAACCTGCCTACTAAGATGTTTACCCTCTAGTAACTGAGATCCTGCCTACTAAGATGTTTACCCTCTAGTAACTGAGATCCTGCCTACTAAGATGTTTACCCTCTAGTAACTGAGATCCTGCCTACTAAGATGTTTACCCTCTAGTAACTGAGAACCTGCCTACTAAAATGTTTACCCTCTAGTAACTGAGATCTTGCCTACTAAAACGTTTACCCTCTAGTAACTGAGATCTTGCCTACTAAAATGTTTACCCTCTAGTAACTGAGATCCTGCCTACTAAGATGTTTACCCTCTAGTAACTGAGATTCTAACCCCATGGGCCTAAATGTGCAAATTGCAAGATGGTAATGATCTGGTCCAGTGCAACTGTTTGAGGGGTTGGGTATCCTGTATTTTATTTTATTTATTTATTTCACCTTTATTTAACCAGGTAGGCCAGTTGAGAACAAGTTCTCATTTGCAACTGTGACCTGGCCAAGATAAAGCAAAGCAGTGCAACACAAACAACAACACAGAGTTACACGTAAACAAATAGGCTACATTGTTGACATAGCACCAGTATAAGAGTACTGAACAGCACCAGTATAAGAGTACTGAACAGCACCAGTATAAGAGTACTGAACAGCACCAGTATAAGACTACTGAACAGCAACAGTATAAGAGTACTGAACAGCACCAGTATAAGACTACTGAACAGCATCAGTATAAGAGTACTGAACAGCATCAGTATAAGACTACTGAACAGCATCAGTATAAGAATACTGAACAGCACCAGTATAAGAATACTAAACAGCATCAGTATAAGAATACTGAACAGCACCAGTATAAGAGTACTGAACAGCACCAGTATAAGAGTACTGAACAGCACCAGTATAAGACTACTGAACAGCATCAGTGTAAGACTACTGAACAGCACCAGTATAAGACTACTGAACAGCACCAGTATAAGAATACTGAACAGCACCAGTATAAGACTACTGAACAGCATCAGTGTAAGACTACTGAACAGCACCAGTATAAGACTACTGAACAGCACCAGTATAAGAATACTGAACAGCACCAGTATAAGACTACTGAACAGCATCAGTGTAAGACTACTGAACAGCACCAGTATAAGACTACTGAACAGCATCAGTGTAAGACTACTGAACAGCACCAGTATAAGACTACTGAACAGCACCAGTATAAGAATACTGAACAGCACCAGTATAAGAGTACTGAACAGCACCAGTATAAGAGTACTGAACAGCACCAGTATAAGACTACTGAACAGCATCAGTGTAAGACTACTGAACAGCACCAGTTTAAGACTACTGAACAGCACCAGTATAAGAGTACTGAACAGCACCAGTATAAGAGTAAAAAATCTAAATTGCAGTTGGACTGGAATAATACATTATGGCCTTTCTCTTGCTTTTCAAAGATGATGGTCCAATTTTTTAAACATTTGTATTATCTTTTACCAGATCTATTGTGTTATTCTCATACATTCCTTTCACATTTCCACAAAATTCAAGGTGTTTCCTTTCAAATGGTACCAATAATATGCATATCCTTGCTTCAGGGCCTGAGTTACAGGCAGTTTGATTTGGGTATGTCATTTTAGGCTACACTTGGGAAAGAAGGGGCGGATCTTTAAATTAGAAGTTGGAGATCAGGTTAGTTCTGAATGATTCACTGCCATAGAAATGTACCTGGCTAAAAGGTGAGCCCTTTTCATGGTACACTACCAGTTAGTCTGAGTTGAACTTAGATTTGATCAAAGTTACTAGAAGTGGCGTGTATTCATGGATGACAAGGGAAGCCAGGCTTCCCCAAAAAATGTACCAAGAAGAAAGAAACAAAACATAAAATAATGTATCTTTCGTCTCTCTGTGTTTCATAATTTTCCTTCAATTTGCAAAAGAGGCTGAATGCATCTCACTAGAGAAAGCATCCGAACGAGTGAAACAGTGCCCCTCTGTCTCTGTATGTGTAGGCTATCTATCTGATGCTGTCAAATTAAGATGATTAAAATGTTTTCATTGAATGCAAAGGAAGCCAGTGAGCTTTTGGCCTCCCTTGAAATATTTTGTTATAAAATAATAGCCAATCAGCGTTGAGCTAAACTGAGTGAACTCAACTGTGAATGGTCCTGACGCACCAAGGGAATTGACAGAAACAACATGAATTGTTGCATCTTGTTGTCCTCCAGTGGCTAGCTAGCTAAAAGTGTCCCTTTCCTAAATAAGCCATGGATGGCGATAGGGATTTGGACTTGAGGTTTTACTTAATTATCCATAGCGGGCAATGATTACAATGGAGATTCTGATACAACCATTAATTCATACATTGTGCCCTTGGACTGAGAGGATGGAAGTTCTCTATGTAGCTAGATGTAGAAGGCTATTGTTAACTAGCTAACGTTGCCATGAAAATAAGTTAGGTTAGCAAGCAAGCATTTTAGCCAAGTAACCTAGCACAACAAAAACTAAAAGTGTGTTAGGATGATAGTCATAGAGCGTTTTGTCAACATGAAAGAGGATGACATTGGCGTTTCTCTACAAGTAAGGTGGGTCAACATGTTTTTTCTACTTGCACAAACACACACAGCCACACACAGGTTATAGACCAAATAATGCAATTATCAGAACACATAAGTTGTAATATTGCTTTTTTTATGGCTTGGCCTCCACAGTGATTTTACCCACGCACCGCTATTGGTTATTAGTGGGCCTGTCTAACTATACTGAACGAAAATATAAACACAACATGTAAAGTGTTGGTCCCATGTTTCATGAGCTGAAATAAAAAAAGATCCTGGAAATATCCACACGCACAAAAAGCTTACTTCTCTCAAATTTTGTCCACAAATGTGTTACATCCATGTTAGTGAGCATTTCTCCTTTGCCAAGATAATCCATCCACCTGACAGGTGTGGCATATCAAGAAGCTGATTAAACAGCATGATCATTACACAAGTGCACCTTGTGTTGAGGACAAGTACTGTAAATAATTGTGCCGGAGGGGAGGGCTGCCGTTTTACGGGCTCCTAACCAACTGTGTTATTTATTTTATTTTTTTCACATTGTTTGTAACTCATTTTGTACATAATGTTGCTGCTACCGTCTCTTATGACAGAGGAGAGCTTCTGGACATCAGAACAGTGATTACGCCAAGGACATACTGCTTTGCCGAGACATGGCCCAAATCCCCATCATCAGCGTGAAGAAAAGACCGAGAAGAAGGAGGAGGAGGGCGGGGTGCCTTGTAAGAATTTGTGGACGAGTAGGTAAGCCACCACTAACCTCTGTATTACGAGCCAATGTGCAATCATTGGAAAACAAACTGGACGATCTACGATTAAGACTATACTACCAACGGGACATTAAAAACTGTAATATCTTATGTTTCACCGAGACTTGGCTGAAAGACGACATGGATAATATAGAGCTGGCTGGTTTCTCAGTGTTTCGGCAGGACAGAGCAGCTACATCTGGTAAAGCGAGGTGCGGGGGTGTGTGCCTATTTGTCAATAACTGCTGGTGCGCAATGTCTAATATAAAAGAAGTCTTGAGGTATTGCGCGCCTGAGATAGAATAACTCATGATAAGCTGTAGATCACACTATCTACGAAGAGAGTTCTTGTCTATATTATTCGCAGCTGTCTATTTACCACCACAAATCGATTCTGGCACGAAGACCGCACTCAATGAGCTGTTTAAGGCCAGAAGCAAACAAGAAAATGCTCATCCAGAAGCGGCGCTCCTAGTGGCCGGGGACTTTAATACAGGCAAACTTAAATCCGTTATACTGAATTTCTACCATGACGTCACATGTGTAACCAGAGGAAAAAAACTCTAGACCACCTTTATTTACTCCACACACAGAGAAGCATTCAAAGCTTTCCCTCACCCTCCATTTGGCAAATCTGACCATAATTATATCTTCCTGATTCCTGCTTACAAGCAAAAAATAAAGCAGGAAGTACCAGTGACTCGCTCAGTATGGAAGTGGTCAGATGACGCAGATGCTACACTACAGGACAGTTTTGCTAGCACAGACTGGAATATGTTCCGGGATTCATCCAATAGCATTGAGGAGTATACCACCTCAGTCACCGGCTTCATCAATAAGTGCATCAATGACGTCGTCCCCAAAGTGACTGTACGTACATACCCAAAACCAGAAGCAATGGATTACAGGCAACATCCGCACCGAACTAAAGGCTAGAGCTGCCGCTTTCAAGCAGCGGGACACTAATCCGGGCGCTTATAAGAAATCCCGCTATGCCCTCAGACGAACCATCAAAAAGGCAAAGTGTCAATACAGGACTAAGATTGAATCATACTACACCGGCTCTGACACCGGCTCTCGTCTGATGTGGCTGGGCTTGCAAACTATTATAGACTACAAAGGGAAGCACAGCCTCGAGCTGCCCAGTGACACGAGCCTACCAGATGAGCTAAATCACTCCTATGCTCGCTTCAAGGCAAGCAACACTGAGGCATGCATGAGAGCATCAGCTGTTCCGGCCAACTGTGTGATCACACTCTCCGTAGCCAATGTGAGTATGACCTTTAAACAAGTCAATATACACAAGGCTGTGGGGCCAGAAGGATTACCAGGACGTTACCGGCTCTGACGCTTGTCGGATGTGGCAGGGCTTGAAAACTAATACAGACTACAAAGGGAAATCCAGTTGCGAGCTGCCCAGTGACATGAGCCCCCCAGATGAGCTAAATGCCTTTTTATGCTCGCATTGAGGCAAGCAACTCTGAAGCATGCATGAGAGCACCAGCTGTTCCAGAAGATTGTGTGATCTCTCTCTCCTTAGCCGATGTGAGCAAGACCTTTAAAAAGGTCAACATTCACAAAGCCGCAGGGCCAGACGCATTACCAGGACATGTACTCAGCATTGCGCAGACCAAATGGCAAATGTCTTCACTGACATTTTCAAACTCTCCCTGGCCGAGTCTGTAATACCTACATGTTTCAAAAAGACCACCATAGTCCCGGTGGCCAAGAAAATGAAGGTAACCTGCCTAAATGATTACTGCCCTGTAGCACTCTCGTCGGTAGCCATGA